>NW_026923894.1:0-23226 GCF_032062105.1 Saccostrea cuccullata
CACTGGACATTCCGTCATTAAGAAAAATATAGTTTATCTCTGGACTATTCCGAGTTACCAAAACGTTTGTGTGTGTGTCCGTGTGGGAGCGTTACAACTCGTCTTTGTTTTATGTGTCTTCACTTGATTTATTTTCCAAAATATAAACTTTTACTTTTTACTGCTTGACTTTCGTTAAAATAAATTTTCATCACAAGTTCACTTGTGTTAATAGGTATAAGATCCTAGGCACTTTGTGCTGTCCATTTATTAAGCCTTAGGACAGATCAAGGATTTTTTTTCAGGCGGGATGTCGAAACTTCATAAATTGAATAATAATTTTAATTTGGACGAGAAGTTAACACAAACGGCCAAATTGAAAGAGAAACTAGAGGTATTGTGAACAATGAGCTCACTAAATGATACCCCCGCTTCCCATATGGTTATAATGGCAAAGTCCATATTTGCTGTTGTCGCTAAACCCAAAATACGTGTCGGATCAAAATGTGAAATAGGAGGTCACAATGGTAATATGTAATAAACCTATAAGATTCTGTGAAAGTTTTATTTAATTTCACTAAGTGGTATAAGAGGATTTGCGGATAAGAGATGGGTACCCCAAAGCTTAGCAGACCGACGAACGGACATAAGTATTACTATATACCCTCCCACTTTTCAAGCAGGAGATATAATAAACGTGAAATATACATCACAGGAATGGGTACATCGGGAACTTTCTCAAATACCTTCTCAAACGCATTGGCGTCGGAAGCAAATTGAAAGTGGGGGGGGGGGGCTAAGTGGAAAGATTTTTTTTTATACATTCAAAAAATCTGACAAGCTTAAAAAAGGGGGAAACGTCCTTTTCCTAAACACGAATATCCTATTTCGTGTGGGGGAAAGGGGGGGGGGGGTTTGGTTCGAACTTCAGTAACAAAAATTTCTCCAAACACCAACACTTTCCTCTTTTTTTTAACTTATACTGCGACTTGTCTGTGAAAAGCAGGGGGGGGGGGCTAAAACAACGCAGCAATATTCGATGTCTATACTAAGTATATATTTGTAAAAAAAGCCACCCCCCCCGGTTCCGACACTTACATGTATATGCTGAACCTGGACAATAGACAATGGAATTTTTATAAAGGTAATTGTAAGTAGAATGCGGAAATCCTCACGGGGGTTTCCTCTCTCTTTTTATCTGCTTTTTCTAGTAATCATTAATTATTTATGTCTAGAAATTTAATTCACATTAAATTCTATTTTCATTATCATTGTACCACAGAATCAAACTCGTTTATTATACCTTTCGCAACAAGTTGCGTGAGGGTTAGGTATAATGTTTTGGACCCATCAGTCAGCCCTTTTTTTTTTTGGTCAGCGCAACTTCTTATAAACTAATGCACAGAGTTTTGTCGAACTTTCGAGATATTTAAAGGAGTCAATGTGTCTGTATTTGCACATTACCAGGAAATTCCGAAATCTTTTTTTTTCGGGAATTTCCGCACTTTTAAATTTAGATTTTTGCGATATCTTGAATATAAAGATGAGCAGTTTGTCAGGGCAATTCCTCATAAACCGCTGCACACAATTTCGTCAAACTTTGCAGATATTTAGGACACAATGTTTATATATGTGCATATTACAAGGAAATTACGATTCCTTTATTTTTTCTGTGAATTTCAGCACTTCGACTTTTGTGGGAGCGTGGGGTATGTGAATTTGCTCACTTTTTCTTTCATTGTGCATAAAATTATAAATAACTTTAAATCAAATTATATTAGGTCTAATAAAGCCAATACACAGTATTTATTTGATTATATTTGATCATAAAGAAATCCCATCTGTTTCAGACGTTTTTCTTAAAATATTTTTATGAGAGTGTTATGCATGTTTTATTCCCCCCCCCCCCCTTTCACAGGAAAATATCTTCATATCTTCAAAAGGTGAATGATTCGTAATAATGCATGCTTTGTTATAAATTTGATGAAGTTAAACCATATTTTCAAAAATTTTATTTACACCATTTACAGACAAGAGTAATGTTTATTCTTGAAAAAAAATTATTTGCATTTTCTTCAGTCAACCCCACGGCGCTTTCAACCTTTGATATTTTCCCAGACCAAATAAATGATCGGCATGGACCACGTGTGTCCAAGCAGTTTTTACTGTTGAGTTAGCAATGGATTACATGATTTCTGAGATGCATTTTTCAATAAAAGTAACATAGGATAATTCTTTCGACATGTGCACATCCCTGTAACGATAGCAGTATTCAGGTAAATATTTCTATCACTGCGTTTGACGCGTTTTATCGACTGACCTGCATGGAATTTTTGCTCTACTTGAATGTATTCCGTGTAAGTGTATTTTCTATATTGCAGCAAATGCATTCAAAATAATTTAATTCTCGATATAGTTCTAGTAATTGTTGAATTTTTACTTTTCAAACATGTATTGGTCAGTTTATGGACTTCTAAAAACTATGCTATCGGAGATGTGCACATGTCGACAGCCAGGATAGAAAATCACTCAAGTGAAACAATTGTAAAAGGCTATATATAGCAGGTACAGGTGGCCAAAAATGTTCGATTAAATATGGCGGAATCGAAGAAATATGGCGGACAAAGGCATACAGGAATGTAGTAAGTCGTACAATGATGAAAAATGATGCCTTTTTAAGAGTTCATGTCAGCTTTAAACACCAAATGTTCTTATACACAGTACATATACCTTACTACCGAACTTGATATCCTAAGAACCGAGCGAGCTTAGATAAACGCCCAACTCTGCAAGCTACTATTTATACCAACAAATCACGTGACCCTAAATTCGAACACGCGACAACTACGGCCGCACATAAGTATAATTATATTCTCCCTCACTTCGTTCGTCCGAATATAAATCAATTAAGTGCTAAATAATCAACAAACACATGTGTCGTAAACAGAATGCTGCTCGCTAGCTCTTAGAATATCAAAGAGAGTAATGTGTAAAATACCCCCCCCCCCCAAAAAAAAAATGTCTATGTATACACTGTTTAAACAAGAAATAACAAATTATATGCTTAGATTTTTTGTAACTTTCAATTGGTTTACAACTGAATCTTTAATATAAGTGTCTCTAGATAAATCTGACTTCCACCTGCCATGTATCTTCAGTAACCTTTCATTGACATCATTAGAGGCTGCTGAAGTAGCACCTCCACTGCGTAAACTGTGCAAACCAAACTTTTTACAATCTAAACCAATAGATGACAACACTTCAAATAAAATTTCACGTGCTCTCGTATATGAAATAGGTTTGTTAATAGAACATAAGCTATAACCTTTAACTGACTTGAAAAAACGAATAGACCGAAAAATATAATCTTCTGGTTTTTCAGCAAGCCCTGTTAACTTTAAATAGTGTTTCATCCAAAAAACGGGACATGTTTTATTTCCTGTGCATGATATAAGAACATCATTTCCCCTTCTATATACATCTGTTTTGCTTTTTATGTTCCCCAAACGAAGTTGGGGAACATATTGTTTTTACTCTGTTTCTTATTATTATGTTCCCCAAACGAAGTTTGGGAACATATTGTTTTTACTCTGTTTCTTATTATTATTATTATTATTCTTTTTTCTTCTTATTTCTTCTCCGGTACTTTTTTGTCCGCGAGTGTTCTCAGAAACTGTTCACCCAACTGAGCTAAAACCTTTTTAGGGTTAATAGGTGTGTTGTGTAGGTGTGCGGAACGAAGGTCATTTTGCGCGCATACACCTGCACGTGCGGGCGCGTGAAATGACTGAAATGACTAATATAGTTAATATAGCCATAACTTTAACATTTTCCGATGAAATGCTTTGAAACTCATTATATAAGGATATATTAATAGTGTAGATAATGTGACACTGTCAAATTAGCAAGAACTCACGCGCATTTACGTGCGCTTCGCTCTGATTGGCTGAAACAAAAATCTCAATATCTTTTCCGTTTTTTGACGAAATGGTATGAAATTTAAAATATAAGCATACTTTAAGATGTCCTACAACATGATGTATAACATTTGTCATGAAAGCATGCGCATGCACGTGCGCTGCAATCTGATTGGCTTAAACTTCAAATGGCTGTAACTCCCTTGTTTTTCAACCAACCACAATAAGATTTAGAACATAGACAGACACAATAGACTCCTATAAGAAGTTACGGTCATCATGCACATGCATGCACGCGCATGCACGTGCTCTTTGCTCCGATTAGCTGAAACAAAAATCTCAATATCTTACTTGTTTTTTGACAAAATACTTTGAATTTTAAAACATAATCATACCTTAATACGTCCTAAACTATGATATATAAAAGTTTTCAAGAAACCACGCCCATGCACGTGTGCTGCGATCTGATTGGCTTAAACTTTAAATGCCTATAACTTTTTTGATTCTCAACAAAACAGGATGAAATTTAGAATATGAATAGATATGACGGATTCTTACATTATGCTACTATCAAACTTGAATGCAAGGACTTGCATGCACGTGTGCGCGCGCAATGCGTTGAATGACCGATTTACTTGATATAGTCGTAATTTTTTTTATGAAACGTTTCAAAATTCAAAGAATAGAAACACATTAAAAGTGTAGTCACGATGATATAGCTTTCATGCATTGCACCTTCGCGCGCGTGCAATGATCAAATGACTTGTATACTTGATAGCCGTTACTTTTATATTTCTTTATGAAATGCTTTGATGACCTTGACCTTTGACCTTGACCTTTGACCCCTTGACCCAAAGGTCACAATCCAGCTCAAGTTCGTAGATGTATTTACAAACTCACTTTAACAAATGCTTAGAATAAAAAAGTCAACCCCCCCCCTTCTCCTTAAAAAAAAAAATCAATAACAACGTAGAAAATTTCTCTGAATCTCGATCAACACCTGGGATCGACATAAAATTTCACTTAAGGTGCAGAAAAGACTTCATAGAAAGTTTCCTGAAAGTTTTACGGTAAGTCTCTAAAGTATATAGAAATTATGAATTTTTACGGCAAAAATTACAAATTCTGTCGTGTTTGAAATTTAAGTGCAGACGAACAAAGATATGATATAAACCTTTTAAAGCCTATTTCTCCAGATGTCGTTAATAGCATTCAATTCTACTGATATGAATTAATATTTTAATACCAAGCATTCTTCTTTTATTTCACCATTGAAATTTATCTGAATTTTTTTTAGAATTACACAATCCCCAGAAATAGCGAGTTTCGGTATATTAAAAAGCAATACACGTTTCTTTCCAGTAAAACCTCACGTGTTTGAATTCATGAAAAAATATTGATAAGGGGGTGTTAAACAATACCTGTCACATTAGCTGACACCAAAAAACCAGGGTACGTACACGACATTTTCTGATTTATTTGCATATGCAAACAGGGCTACCCTCAAATCCACGTGTTTTCCATGTCTTTATAAACATCACAAAAGCACCCCAGGAAGTAGCCTCCTATGCCCTGGAGAAATAGTTCCTGTCAAAAAACTTTATTTATTTATAGAGTAGATAAAATTTCCTAGGCACAGGTACCAGAGTTGTCAAACTGGCCTGGAAGGAAATTAAAAAAACTCTCAAAAGAAAGGAAAATCGGCTTAATGTATGGACCTACAATTGACTAAGTTCATTTTCATTGGTCAATTACCGGTGTGGTACCCCTAGTCGCCTTGAACCCAGTCCTGTCTTTCTGAAGAAAACCAACTCCGAGCCCGATGTAAAAATCTTAGTAGAGAAATGAGAATTTGAATTTTGCTGCCTTATTATGTTCCCCAAACGAAGTTTGGGAACATATTGTTTTTACTCTGTTTCTTATTATTATTATTATTATTATTATTCTTTTTTCTTATTTCTTCTCCGGTACTTTTTTGTCCGCGAGTGTTCTCAGAAACTGTTCACCCAACTGAGCTAAAACCTTTTTAGGGTTAATAGGTGTGTTGTGTAGGTGTGCGGAACGAAGGTCATTTTGCGCGCATACGCCTGCACGTGCGGGCGCGTGAAATGACTGAAATGACTAATATATTTAATATAGCCATAACTTTAACATTTTCCGATGAAATGCTTTGAAACTCATTATATAAGGATATATTAATAGTGTAGATAATGTGACACTGTCAAATTAGCAAGAACTCACGCGCATTTACGTGCGCTTCGCTCTGATTGGCTGAAACAAAAATCTCAATATCTTTTCCGTTTTTTGACGAAATGGTATGAAATTTAAAATATAAGCATACTTTAAGATGTCCTACAACATGATGTATAACATTTGTCATGAAAGCATGCGCATGCACGTGCGCTGCAATCTGATTGGCTTAAACTTCAAATGGCTGTAACTCCCTTGTTTTTCAACCAACCACGATAAGATTTAGAACATAGACAGACACAATAGACTCCTATAAGAAGTTACGGTCATCATGCACATGCATGCACGCGCATGCACGTGCGCTTTGCTCTGATTAGCTGAAACAAAAATCTCAATATCTTACTTGTTTTTTGACAAAATACTTTGAATTTTAAAACATAATCATACCTTAATACGTCCTAAACTATGATATATAAAAGTTTTCAAGAAACCACGCCCATGCACGTGTGCTGCGATCTGATTGGCTTAAACTTTAAATGCCTATAACTTTTTTGATTCTCAACAAAACAGGATGAAATTTAGAATATGAATAGATATGACGGATTCTTACATTATGCTACTATCAAACTTGAATGCAAGGACTTGCATGCACGTGTGCGCGCGCAATGCGTTAAATGACCGATTTACTTGATATAGTCGTAATTTTTTTTATGAAACGTTTCAAAATTCAAAGAATAGAAACACATTAAAAGTGTAGTCACGATGATATAGCTTTCATGCATTGCACCTTCGCGCGCGTGCAATGATCAAATGACTTGTATACTTGATATGGCCGTTACTTTTATATTTCTTTATGAAATGCTTTGATGACCTTGACCTTTGACCTTGACCTTTGACCCCTTGACCCAAAGGTCACAATCCAGCTCAAGTTCGTAGATGTATTTACAAACTCACTTTAACAAATGCTTAGAATAAAAAAGTCAACCCCCCCCCCTTCTCCTTAAAAAAAAAATCAATAACAACGTAGAAAATTTCTCTGAATCTCGATCAACACCTGGGATCGACATAAAATTTCACTTAAGGTGCAGAAAAGACTTCATAGAAAGTTTCCTGAAAGTTTTACGGTAAGTCTCTAAAGTATATAGAAATTATGAATTTTTACGGCAAAAATTACAAATTCTGTCGTGTTTGAAATTTAAGTGCAGACGAACAAAGATATGATATAAACCTTTTAAAGCCTATTTCTCCAGATGTCGTTAATAGCATTCAATTCTACTGATATGAATTAATATTTTAATACCAAGCATTCTTCTTTTATTTCACCATTGAAATTTATCTGAATTTTTTTTAGAATTACACAATCCCCAGAAATAGCGAGTTTCGGTATATTAAAAAGCAATACACGTTTCTTTCCAGTAAAACCTCACGTGTTTGAATTCATGAAAAAATATTGATAAGGGGGTGTTAAACAATACCTGTCACATTAGCTGACACCAAAAAACCAGGGTACGTACACGACATTTTCTGATTTATTTGCATATGCAAACAGGGCTACCCTCAAATCCACGTGTTTTCCATGTCTTTATAAACATCACAAAAGCACCCCAGGAAGTAGCCTCCTATGCCCTGGAGAAATAGTTCCTGTCAAAAAACTTTATTTATTTATAGAGTAGATAAAATTTCCTAGGCACAGGTACCAGAGTTGTCAAACTGGCCTGGAAGGAAATTAAAAAAACTCTCAAAAGAAAGGAAAATCGGCTTAATGTATGGACCTACAATTGACTAAGTTCATTTTCATTGGTCAATTACCGGTGTGGTACCCCTAGTCGCCTTGAACCCAGTCCTGTCTTTCTGAAGAAAACCAACTCCGAGCCCGATGTAAAAATCTTAGTAGAGAAATGAGAATTTGAATTTTGCTGCCTTATTATGTTCCCCAAACGAAGTTTGGGAACATATTGTTTTTACTCTGTTTCTTATTATTATTATTATTATTCTTTTTTCTTCTTATTTCTTCTCCGGTACTTTTTTGTCCGCGAGTGTTCTCAGAAACTGTTCACCCAACTGAGCTAAAACCTTTTTAGGGTTAATAGGTGTGTTGTGTAGGTGTGCGGAACGAAGGTCATTTTGCGCGCATACACCTGCACGTGCGGGCGCGTGAAATGACTGAAATGACTAATATAGTTAATATAGCCATAACTTTAACATTTTCCGATGAAATGCTTTGAAACTCATTATATAAGGATATATTAATAGTGTAGATAATGTGACACTGTCAAATTAGCAAGAACTCACGCGCATTTACGTGCGCTTCGCTCTGATTGGCTGAAACAAAAATCTCAATATCTTTTCCGTTTTTTGACGAAATGGTATGAAATTTAAAATATAAGCATACTTTAAGATGTCCTACAACATGATGTATAACATTTGTCATGAAAGCATGCGCATGCACGTGCGCTGCAATCTGATTGGCTTAAACTTCAAATGGCTGTAACTCCCTTGTTTTTCAACCAACCACGATAAGATTTAGAACATAGACAGACACAATAGACTCCTATAAGAAGTTACGGTCATCATGCACATGCATGCACGCGCATGCACGTGCTCTTTGCTCCGATTAGCTGAAACAAAAATCTCAATATCTTACTTGTTTTTTGACAAAATACTTTGAATTTTAAAACATAATCATACCTTAATACGTCCTAAACTATGATATATAAAAGTTTTCAAGAAACCACGCCCATGCACGTGTGCTGCGATCTGATTGGCTTAAACTTTAAATGCCTATAACTTTTTTGATTCTCAACAAAACAGGATGAAATTTAGAATATGAATAGATATGACGGATTCTTACATTATGCTACTATCAAACTTGAATGCAAGGACTTGCATGCACGTGTGCGCGCGCAATGCGTTGAATGACCGATTTACTTGATATAGTCGTAATTTTTTTTATGAAACGTTTCAAAATTCAAAGAATAGAAACACATTAAAAGTGTAGTCACGATGATATAGCTTTCATGCATTGCACCTTCGCGCGCGTGCAATGATCAAATGACTTGTATACTTGATATGGCCGTTACTTTTATATTTCTTTATGAAATGCTTTGATGACCTTGACCTTTGACCTTGACCTTTGACCCCTTGACCCAAAGGTCACAATCCAGCTCAAGTTCGTAGATGTATTTACAAACTCACTTTAACAAATGCTTAGAATAAAAAAGTCAACCCCCCCCCCCTTCTCCTTAAAAAAAAAATCAATAACAACGTAGAAAATTTCTCTGAATCTCGATCAACACCTGGGATCGACATAAAATTTCACTTAAGGTGCAGAAAAGACTTCATAGAAAGTTTCCTGAAAGTTTTACGGTAAGTCTCTAAAGTATATAGAAATTATGAATTTTTACGGCAAAAATTACAAATTCTGTCGTGTTTGAAATTTAAGTGCAGACGAACAAAGATATGATATAAACCTTTTAAAGCCTATTTCTCCAGATGTCGTTAATAGCATTCAATTCTACTGATATGAATTAATATTTTAATACCAAGCATTCTTCTTTTATTTCACCATTGAAATTTATCTGAATTTTTTTTAGAATTACACAATCCCCAGAAATAGCGAGTTTCGGTATATTAAAAAGCAATACACGTTTCTTTCCAGTAAAACCTCACGTGTTTGAATTCATGAAAAAATATTGATAAGGGGGTGTTAAACAATACCTGTCACATTAGCTGACACCAAAAAACCAGGGTACGTACACGACATTTTCTGATTTATTTGCATATGCAAACAGGGCTACCCTCAAATCCACGTGTTTTCCATGTCTTTATAAACATCACAAAAGCACCCCAGGAAGTAGCCTCCTATGCCCTGGAGAAATAGTTCCTGTCAAAAAACTTTATTTATTTATAGAGTAGATAAAATTTCCTAGGCACAGGTACCAGAGTTGTCAAACTGGCCTGGAAGGAAATTAAAAAAACTCTCAAAAGAAAGGAAAATCGGCTTAATGTATGGACCTACAATTGACTAAGTTCATTTTCATTGGTCAATTACCGGTGTGGTACCCCTAGTCGCCTTGAACCCAGTCCTGTCTTTCTGAAGAAAACCAACTCCGAGCCCGATGTAAAAATCTTA
Source organism: Saccostrea cuccullata (assembly GCF_032062105.1). Lineage (NCBI taxonomy): Eukaryota > Metazoa > Mollusca > Bivalvia > Ostreida > Ostreidae > Saccostrea > Saccostrea cuccullata. The sequence continues at coordinate 10,219 of NW_026923894.1, forward strand.
GTAGAGAAATGAGAATTTGAATTTTGCTGCCTTATTATGTTCCCCAAACGAAGTTTGGGAACATATTGTTTTTACTCTGTTTCTTATTATGTTCCCCAAACGAAGTTGGGGAACATATTGTTTTTACTCTGTTTCTTATTATGTTCCCCAAACGAAGTTGGGGAACATATTGTTTTTACTCTGTTTCTTATTATTATTATTATTATTTTTCTTCTTCTTCCTGGGTACTTTTTTTGTCCGGGAATGATCTCGTAAACTATACATCCGACTAAGGTGAAATGTTTTTAGGGTCAGTAGACATGTTATGTAGATTTGCGGAACGAAGGTCATTTTGCGCGCACGTGCTTGCAAGAGCATGCACGTGCAACATGTGAAATGACCGATTTAATTGATATAGGCGTAACTTTTAAAATTTTTGATGAAATGATTTGAAACTTATAATATAAGGATATATTAGAAGCATAGACAATATGACATGGTCAAAATAGCAAGATCTCACGCGCATGCACGTGCGCTTCGTTCTGATTGGCTGAAACTAAAGTCTCAATATCTCTCTTGTTTTTTGACGAAATCCTTTGAAATTTTGAAAATAGCCATGCATTAATATATCCTACAAAATGATATATAGCAATTATCATGAAAACACGTGCATGCACGTGCGCTGCAATCTGATTGGCTTAAACTTTAAATAGCTATAACTCCCTTGATTTTCAACCAAACAGGATGGGATTTGGAACATAGATAGATATACTGGACTACTACAAGAAAATATGGTCACCATGCACATGCACACACGTGCATGTACGTGCGCTGCAATCTAATTGGCTGAAACTTTAACAGCTATAACTCCCTTGGTTTTCAACCAAACGGGGTGAGATTTAGAACATAGATAGTTGTAACGGACATCTACAAGAAGATATGGTTACCATGCTCATGTATGCACGTGCGTGCATGTGAAATGAGCAAAATCAAAAAAACACTTGAATGAGCGTATCTATTTAATACTTTTGGATTAAATACTTTAATATTTAGTATATTTAAATATATATAGATTGTGTAGACAAGATGATATGGTCATTACGAACATGCATTCACATGCGCACGCGTGCAATGCTAAAATTTGAATGAACTTTGTACACTTCTGGGTAAACGTTGTTAAAGTCTCAAATGCATCGAGTTTGTCTTATTTAATGAAGCTTACAGGGAATATGGCACCAAAAGGGAGTTGGGGAGCGTTTGGGGAACATCTGTAACGGTCCCCGTTACAATTAGCACTAGTTATTATTATTATTATTATTATTATTCCTGGGAAAATTTTGTCCTCGAGTGATCTTGTAAACTACACATCTGACTAAGGTAAAATGTTTTTAGGGTCAGTAGACATGTTATGTAGATTTGCCAAACAAAGGTCATTTTGCGCGCACGTGCTTGCAAGAGCGCGCACGTGCAACACGAGAAATGCCCAATATAATTGATATAGACGTAACTTTTTCAATTTTTGATGAAATGCTTTGAAACTCGTAATATAAGGATAAATTAGTAGCATAGACAAAATGACATGGTCAAAATAGCAAGATCTCACGCGCATGCACGTGCGCTTCGCTCTGATTGGCTGAAACTAAAGACTCAATATCTTTCTTGTCTTTTGACGAAATTCTATGAAATTTTGAACATAGTCATGCATTGGGATATCCTACAACATGATATATAGCAATAATTATGGAAATACGTGCATGCACGTGCGCTGCAATCTGATTGGCTGAAACTTTAACTAGCTATAACTCTCTTGGTTTTCAACCAAACAGGATGACATTTGGAACATAGATAGATATAATAAACTTCTACAAGATATATGGACACCATGCACATGCATGCACGTGCAAGTATCTGCGCTGCAATTTGATTGGCTGAAACTTTAAACAGCTATAACTTCCTTGGTTTTCAACCAAACGGGATGGGATTTAGAACATAGATAGATGTAATTGACTTCTACAAGAGAGTATGATCACCATGCTCGTGTATGCACGTGCGTGCAAGGGAAATATGTAAAATCAAAAATACACTTGAATGAGCGTATTTTTAAAAAATTTCGGTTAACTTCTTTAATATTTAGTATAAATAATATATAGATTGTGTACACAAGATGATATGGCCATTACTTATATGCATTCACATGCACAGGCGTGCATTGCTAAAATTTGAATGAACTTGGTACACTTCTAGGTAAACGTTGTTTAAGTCTTAAGTTTGTCTTCTTTAATGAAGCTTACCGGGAATACGGCACCAAAAGGGAGTTGGGGAGCGTTTGGGGAACATCTGTAACGGTCCCCGTTACAATTAGCACTAGTTTCAATATGTAATGACATATACAAATCATGAAAATTAACATTCTTGACCCTCAAATTCGAAAGTTCATTGAATCTTAAAAATCCTGCAAAAGCAACCAAAAACATCGTACAAATTCTAACACAAGACAAATCATTTTTAACATTGTCATTACCATATTTATTTACAATTTTCTCTAAGATTTCTGGAGTTATCGGCTCTTTTTTCTGAACAGGTTTGCAAAGAATCCTCTTCCCTCCTTCCATAATCAACTGAAGTATTTTCGTCTCACACGGATTCATACAAATATTAGCATCATGGTTCCACTTAATACTATAGAAATACGCGGAAAGCACAGAATCGGACACAGCTTGTTGCACAAGACTACTTAGAAAAACTGCCACAGTACTCACAGACGCCGGTAGATAAGAAACACCATTTCCCGCGCACCATTTTTTAAACTTCTGGAAATACGCATCATATAATTTGTTAGTCTTCTCACTTTTACCACTTTTGATGATACGGGGAATTTCTGATACAGCGGCTGAAAGTGATGTATTCTTTTCCATTTGTCGAATCTCCATCCAAAACTTCTTGTATTCCTATTAATAAATCAATACATTTAATGAATTTTTATACATTCAGTGCACCAATACTTCACATTTTGTTATTTACGATTATTTTTGCACATGGTGCATGTTTTATTTTTATGCATGATATTGCACATGGTGCATGTTTTCTATAATGTACGTTATGCACATGGTGCTTGTGTATTTCTAGAAATTTGCACATGGTGCATAATATATGTTTTCTCATTCAGCATTAATGCACATGGTGCTCTTATCTATTTTGCGACTATAACTGGTAATACACATTTTATCTAAAATCTACTTTTAAAGCCAACACATTACCCGAAAACTTCTTCAAAGCGAAAATGCTATTTGTATCTGAACCTGCTATGAAAAAATTATGCGGTTCCTTGTATTCAATGTAATCTTTAATAAAATGCTTGAATCTTTTACTTTTTCCCTCCCAAATTACTGGCCAAAACAACGCCGATTTCCATTTCGGAATAACTAAAGTACCAAATCCTTTACAAAATTGTAAATAATAAACTACTCTGCAAATTAAAACAGGAGGAGGAACAATCCAGCAATTATCCCCTGCCCAGTCTTGAGCAAATGCATCTACCCCAGCAGTTCCAGGAGACCAGTATCTAGAGTAAAATTTTTCTGTTTTGTGATTTTTACAATCAGCAAATAAGTCACAGGTGAATTCGCCCCATTTCTTATTTAAATAATTGAATATATTATCTGATACTCCCCAATCGCCAAAATCGAATATCTTGCTCAAGTGATCTGCATAAACATTCAAATTTCGTGGAATCCATTCAATTTCTAATCGTATAGAATTTCTTACACACAGTCCAAACAGACTCAAAGCTAGCTGATGCAGCTCAAACTTCATACTTCCTTTACATAAAATTGTCAATGCATTTTGATTATCTGTGTAAACTTTGACCAACTTTCCTGAAAAATATTTACACAAAGTTTCAATGATAACACAAATTGTTTTAATCTCTCTCCAAGTAGAACTTCGGCTTTTTTCGAAATCATTCCACATATAATGTACAATTTTGCTATCATGTTCAATAGAAAATCCTGCACCAGCAAATGAACTTGCATCTGAAAATACGATTTTTTCAGGTAAACTACATTCAGCATTTGTTATTCGTCTAGAAGGTAACGCCCACAAATTTGTCAACCAGAAATCCAATTCATATATACAGTCACGTGACAATGTGAATACACTGTCCCAATCGGCTCGAAAACATAATGCCATACTTAAATGCCTCGTCATCAATTGACAAATATTCCCTAACGACGGTTTCAAAGCAATGACCTTGCCTACAACAGAAGCCACCATGCGTGCACTTACCTGTCCTACATTTCCTAATATAGAAACAATATCTGCCCGGACTTTAGTAATCTTTTCCACCGGTACTTCCAATAACCCGCCTTGTAAATTCCATATAAACCCTAGCCATGTAATATTTGCAACGGGCGTAAATTGAGATTTTTCTTCATTAATTTGAAAACCTGATTTATTTAAAGTTTCACGAAGAAAAGTTGCAATCTCCAAGCACGCATTGAATTTTGAACAAACCCAGCCGTCATCCAAATATACTACTACTGGAATACTTTGAGATCTCCAATATTTAACTAAGGTTCTTACTACTTTTGTAAAAATATACCCAGCGGATGAGAGCCCAAACGGAAGTACTGTAAATTCAAAATATTTCTTTTTACCTTCAAATACCCAACAAAAACCCAGAAACTTTTGAAAATCGGGGTGTATATCCACATGATGGTAACCAGATTTCAGATCAAATTTGATCATAAATTGACCTTCTTTGGCATACAAAAGCGCTTCTTTGACACCCTCAAACTTGACCTTTTGCTTTTCTATGTACTGATTTACATGCCTTAAATCTAACACAAGGCGTTTTTTACCTGACGCATTGACCAAAACAGTGAGAGGATTAACCACATAAGAAGGCTCATGAACCTCTCGGGCACATCCATTAGAAACAAGTTCTAAAATTGCTGAACCTACAAACTCAGAATGATTTACAGCCGATCTATTGTTTTTAATAAATGTGCTAGAAGGATGTTGCATGAAAGGTATTACATATCCATACATGATAGTATTTATAATAAAACTATTTGCATTCAACTCTGACTTCCAAAATGCAATATTTTCTTTTAACTTTGATTTTACTCTTGATATTTTGATACTTTGCTCATATTCACATTGATAATTTAATTCTTCAAACATATACTCAACTTCATTGCTTTCATTGCTTGCTTGCTGCACTCGGGATTGGCGAGGATAAGGAGGGAATAGGTTGTCCTTTGATGTAAGGGCAGTCTCTGACGAGGTGTCCTGTCTGCTTACAATAGAAGCATCGTCCAAAATCTCGTGGGGTTTGGAAGTTCTGTGACCCAAATCTAGGCTCTGACTGTCGCCCCGTGTTGAACCGGAAGTTTCCTCCTGAGGTGTTAAACGATTGGCCAAAGCCACGAAAAAAGTCGTTGGCGGAGAAAGAGCCTCTTCGTCTATCATATGGCCTTGACCTGTAAGAACGCTTTCGTGCAGCCCGACCAACAGCATAACGCAACTTAGCAGCGTCCTCAGTATCGTCCGCCAGGGGTCATCCAGATATTCATGGACCGTGTCCCACCCATGCCGATCAGCGATCTTAAGAATCTTATTTCTGTGCTGCAATGCTGACTTTTCTTCTGTCACTATCTTGAGAGCTTTCGATAATTCACCTTCTTGCAAACACTGTTCTAATTCCGTCAGCTTTGAAAGTCTATCCTGATTAAATCCAAACTGAATTTTGTGTCCCTCGTGTTTGAATTCAAACGGAGCGTCGGGCACGCGCGAAGCGCTCTTCGCAGAACTGGCCAATTTCTCAGTGGGCGTTGTAATAGAATTCACAATTACTGAATTCTGCTTCTCTAAAGCCTTGTTTAACGAGGAACTAAACAAAGATACAGCTTCTTCGTTCGACAGACCCAAGTCAGTAGATTCCATTTGTATATCAACATCGTCCATTTTTAACACCAAATGTTCTTATACACAGTACATATACCTTACTACCGAACTTGATATCCTAAGAACCGAGCGAGCTTAGATAAACGCCCAACTCTGCAAGCTACTATTTATACCAACAAATCACGTAACCCTAAATTCGAACACGCGACAACTACGGCCGCACATAAGTATAATTGATTGTCAGCTGTTTACAAGTATGCACCCCTGTCAACGCGCGATCGGCAACGCGGATAGTTAAACTCAACTACATGAAGAAGATGAGGTTAAATAAAACATTATTTTGTCCTATTTCCTCGCAATTCTCCTTCAACATTTCTGACTTTTTAAATGCTACTAGACATGTTCAACGCCATAAAAGTCCCCTACGCATTAAAAATCACCATATATTATGTTAAAGTTAAGTTTTCCTTGAACATGACTGCCCTAACGTGACACATAAAGCTCGTTTAAGTGGTATTTCTTACCTTATTACGTATACCCGACAGTCCAAAAGGCACATTTTCATTGTAAATAGGTAAATCATAAATTTTAAATCCGATTTGAAGTTCTTCATCAAATAGAAAGCGTTGAAATAAAGGTTTGAAGTGAACACATGCCAAACGTTTTGGCGATCGGCAACGTTCTATATGCGATCGTACAACAAAGAAAATATGATAAACATACGATCGTGCAACTTGAAATTTATAAAATACTTTTAATGAAATAAAGTAATAGATAACCATGTGGTATGGGTGGAAAGTCTGTCGAAATAGAACGAGATACCGAACATTTGATTTTCGAGAAAGAGCGAATTTAACTGACGTTCTTGTATATTAGTTGAATAATGTCCGTATTTTAAGAGAACAAAATTTAAAACTCCATGGAATCTTAAAACTTGATATAATTTGATTATTGTTTAAAACAGATACATGTACCTATAGAGTGTTATAGGACCGAATTTTAGCAATATAGAAAATAAGGTTTTATTGTCTATGATATGGCAGTTCAATTACAGGAGTTGGCATACATATCAACAAGAGGCCCATGGGCCACATCACTCACCTGAGAAGCTTTGACCATTCTGTTCTTTACCAGATTTCCCCCTTGTTATACATAATGCATCCCCACCTTACCTCACTGATCATAATTTAGACATTTTGAAATCTACACTACCCCATGATCCTTCCATGGGCATATATGTTTCAGCTTTTTTGGCCCAGTGGTTCCTGAGAAGAAGATTTTCAAAGATTTTTCCTATATATTTCTATGTAAAACTTTGATTCCCTATAATGGCCCCACCCTTCCCCCGGGGGTCATGATTCCTACAATTTAGAATTTACACTACACCAGAATGCTTCCACATAAGTTTCAGCTTTTCTGGCCCAGTGGTTCTTGAGAAGAAGATTTTCAAAGATTTTTCCTATATATTTCTATGTAAAATTTTGATTCCCCATTGTGGCCCCGCCCTTCCCCCGTGGGTCATGATGTGAATAATTTAGAATCTACACTATACCAGGATGCTTCCACATAAGTTTCAGCTTTTCTGGCCCAGTGGTTCTTGAGAAGAAGATTTTCAAAGATTTTTCCTATATTTTTCTATATAAAACTTTGATTCCCCATTGTGGCCCCGCCCTTCCCCCGGGGGTCATGATTTGAACAATTTAGAATCTACACTACCCCAGGATGCTTCCACATAAGTTTCAGCTTTTCTGGCCCAGTGGTTCTTGAGAAGAAGATTTTTTAATGACACAACCCTATTTTTGTCTTTTCTTGATTATCTCCCCTTGCGAGGGGATATGTCCCTTCATTTTAACAATTTAAACCCCCCTTCACCTAAGGATGCTTTGTACCAAGTTTGGTTAGATTTGGCCGCCCACTGCTTCTTGAGAAGAAGTCGAAAATGTGAAAGTTTACAGACGGACAGACGGACGACGGACAAAATGTGATCAGAAAAGCTCACTTGAGCCTTCGGCTCAGGTGAGCTAAAAACTGTTGTTGTTTTTTTCAGAAAATAAAAAAGATATGTATTAATACTATGAAAAAACGATCAAAGGAATTTGCATACCTACATGTAGCAACTTTACCGAATATTTTCAGTAAATGTTTTCAGTAAAAATGTGTTGTACACGCACGTAATAATATAACAGCATTATGTATAAATGATATATTTTAATTTACTGAAAACTGTTACCGGTATTATTTTTTCTAATTAATTGCCAATTTCAATATCATGCACGTACATGTACATTGTAGAATCAGGGATGGGGTGGGGTGAAAACTTTACTTTCATAGGCGTCGGAAGCAAATTAAAAGGGGGGGGGGGGGCTAATTTGAAATTGGGGGGGGGGGGCTAAACCAATAGACTGGTTGTCCCCCTTTTGCAGTATATAGTCAAATCCGGGTAAGGCAGATGGTATTTTTTGGATAAAATTTGGTTGTTCAAGAACTTGAATCATAACACCCCCTCCCTCCATCCCACACAACACATTTCCGAAATTGAATTTTGAGTTTAGAAAATGTTCCTTTACTTACACTTCGCATGATAAACCATCTAAGATATTTAGAGGGTTTTTTTTGGGGGGGGGTGACACTGTTATGAAAATTGAGGTAAAATTTCTACCTACATTTTTGTTAGCCATCAAACTCTTTTTCAATTGTATCTATTTAATCTACGTATAGTTAATTTCAATTTTCTATATTAATGTAGGACAATTTTAAGAGTTAAAAAGGTATATAACAATGACTGATTGCCTAATTTAAATGTAAAATGTCTATTGTACGAGGGTTGTCCCGTAAAATCGTAGACAAGTTGTCTAGTGTGAAAAATAAACATCACTGCGTTCTGAAATTTTCACTATTATTTAGTACATATTTAAGTAATATACACAGCAAATTTCAGATAAATATATGCATAAATAAACAAATTATGAGATTTTATGCCATGTATTGTATCACCTTACGGCGCATGGATTATAACGTCAAAGTGTCTAAAACAGCGTCACGTTTTATCTTTGCTGAAAATGAAGTTGGATGAGTCCGACTTAAATTTAGGAATTTCATTGATACAAATTCTTTAGTCTCCATAAACAGCCGAAGAACCAATTGGCACCCTTATGCGATCTTCTGAAGATCGATTTATTAGTAAGTTACAGACAATATTCTCACCATCATTCAACTAATAGAAAATCTCATATCGGCGGTCTACTGTCACTACTGTCACAGCGTCTTTTGCTATTACATTAGGAGTTTGTCCGTATGTTTTGTACTCCCCAGGGACTCGATCAAAAAAACTTCGCTAAGAAAACTCCTATTTCATTTGTATACTTAAGATATGGTGATATTTTTATAATCTTTTTTCTTCTATGGTCATTTCAAGTCTCTAAAGGTGTCATTACAGCATCGAAATAAAACTGAACTGTTCTCCGGTGCGCCGTAACGTCATAAAACGTCGCCATTTTTCGTGCGTTGTGTTTACCACTTTCCCATTTCGAATGCTCGAGAAACTGTAAAAAATTAAGCAAATGCCTTAAAATTTTTAAAAAGACTACAAAATTGATTGTGGAATTGAATTAGGATAATTTTAATTCAAATCTTATGTATTTACAACTTTTATTTTGAATTCAAACTTGTGTATTCTTTAATAAAACCTTGGTTTTTTGACCGTGCGCCGTAGGACAATACCTCGTGCACATTCAAGCATAATAAAATCTTTATTTTTGCTTATATTTTATCAAAAAAATTATCATGCACTTAAATATGATAAATAAACATTTACTGAAATTTTCAGCTTAGTGCGCCCAATACTTTTCGAGAAAAACGCTTTGTCCACGATTTTACGGGACAACCCTCGTATATCAAAATAAACTTTTTGACAACAAGATTCTCTGATTTGTACTATTCTTATTTCGTGTGTTGTACGATCGCTATTTCTATGTTGTATACGATCGCTTCATAAAAAGATAATGTCGTTGACGATCGCCTCGCGGTTGTCAAATTTTCCAGTTAAAGTTTGTTTTAAGGTAATGTATGTAGTTTTAATTTTAAAATCATTTAGTACATACTTCCAAGAACCGTTACATAACAAAAGCAGCAAATGTTCTTAGGTAATAACAACAATAAACTATTTCAAAGCATGAAAATTTGATATTTTGAACAATGTCGATTTGATCGGTAGCATTTGCACAGAAACTGTGAAACAAATTTACTCTCGTTGAATCCTAAACTGTAGATAATTACCTAAACTAAATGTTTTCTAATTTTATTTTCAGCTGGTTACACTCCAGCACATACAAAACTATTTAAATTTACCCCCTACAATACTTTCTTCTTCAATGTTTTGATCTGCGTTGCCGATCGCATCCGCGTTGCCGATCGCGCGTTGACAGGGGTGTAAAAAGTAATACCGGTAAACAACCATTAATTGTCATACTTTTTAGCTCACCTGAGCCAAAGGCTCAAGTGAGCTTTTCTGATCAAAATTTGTCCGTTGTCTGTCGTTGTCGTTGTTGGCGTTGTTGTAAACTTTTCACATTTTCATCTTCTTCTCAAGAACCACTGGGCCAATTTCAACCAAACTTGCTACAAAGTATCCTTGGGTAAAGGGAATTCAAGTTTGTTCAAATGAAGGGCCACGCCCTTTTCCAAGGGGAGATAATTATGAATTAGAGAAAAATTAATGACATTTTAAAAAAATCTTCTTCTCAAGAACCACTGGTCCCGGAAAGAGGAAAGTGATGTGGAATCATCCTCAGGTAGTGTAGATTCAAGTTTGTTCAAATCATGACCCCCTGGGTTAGGGTGGGGCCAAAATTGCCGATCAAAGTTTTACATAGGAATATATAGGAAAAATCTTCTTCTCAAGAACCACTGAACCAGGAAAGATGAAACTCATGTGGAATCATCCCCAGGTAGTGTAGATTCAAGTTAGTTCAAATCATGACCCCCGGCAGTAGAGTGGGGTCAAATGGCCGATAAAAGTTTTACATTAGAATGTCTATGGAAACCTTTAAAAATCTTTTTTCAAGTACTTTAAAGCCATGCTTAGTACAGGGAATCATCCTTAGATAGTGTAGATTCAAGTTTGTTCAAATCATGACCCCCTGGGGTGTTAAAATTCAAGACCCCCCCCCCCCCCCCGCTCAGTAAACTAGTTCTGATCTGATGTGTGCTTTTTCCTAGCCAATTGCTCAGGTGAGCGATGTGGCCCCTGGGCCTCTTGTTATATTTAAGGAATATCTTTTTTATGCAAGTTTTATTTAAAATTTATAAAATATTTATACATTAATCCGGCTTTAATTGTTTGTGGAATATTTATCCTTTAGAGATGAGAGATTTTAAAATAAATAAATTAATTTTCAGTTTTTGACGTAACGAAATATAAATTTCATTTTCATTGTTCAAAACTCAAGCATCTTTCAAGAACATCGAAGTGTTGACGCATGTACAGAACGACAACTCTGAGTTGTCACGTGAGGGTGTTGCTAAAACGCGGAACGGAAAACGGAAAATTTTTGTCAAACAAATAACATAGATTCGATATAAATAAGATAAAAAGAGCAATATTCTTGTTGTAAAAGTCATTTCTAATGAAAATTTATTGTAAACTTTTATATATTCATGAGTCATATATACCCTCCGTGGAAAAAATGGTACTGAAAGAAATTCGAACACCCCCCCCCTAACACACACACACACGAAATAGGATTTTGGTGTTTGCATGGGCAAAGGACATATCCCCCCTTTTTTCGCTTGTCAAATTTGTTGTATGTTGGAAATTTGTTACTGACCCCCCCCCCCCCCTCTTTCAATTTGTTTCCAATGTCAATATCTTTAAAGACAAAAATAGCTAGTTATGATATACAGATTATGCACACAGTGTCGAATTTGCGAAACATGAAAGAGAGAGTGGCAGTTTTGGGTCTGTGTAGGGACCCACAGCCACATTAAAAATTGATTTATTAAAGCTTATGTATATTTTGGACACAAAAATGGGGCAGACCTATTACAACTTCTCAGACCTTTCCGATGAGGGGGAAAACAAACTCATTTTTTACGGGGTCATTCATATACCCCCCCCAAAAAAAAACCCATACACACATACGTTCCACAAACAAACACAATTTAACTTCACTGAATGCAAAGATTCTGCATTATATCTACCACATGAACTTTTTCCAACTTTGTCTATCCAGAATTTAAATATATAGAAAGCGGCTCTATTTTGATTAAAATTTTAACATTTCTTTCCATGGTTCATCTTTATATCAAATATTTCTTTCCTCCCCCTCCCCCCCCCCCGCCCCCAATCATAACCTTTTTACTACGGAAATGTTCGTTCAAGTTGACATCCTCATACTTTTTGTGAATGTAATTAATGTAGTAGGTTATTATAAAAAAAATAGCACTGAAAGATGTTGGAGTTGGAACTTATTCCCCCTCCCGAATCAATCAATTGTCTTCTTTTTGTGTTTGTGCTTGTCAAAGTAATACTTTTCAAGTTCGTTTACCCCTCCCCTTTTTTTCAAATTCGATTCTAGGTGACTGCTATGCTAGCGATTATCGTAAATAAAAGACTGAGCATGACAAAATCAACTTGTATTGATTCAATATGTACAAGATATATCGTTTATGATAAAATTTGTGTATTTTAAGTGATTTAATCCAAAATAATATATTCCGTTTTCCGTTCCGTTCCGCTTTCCGTTCCGTTTTCCGTTCCGCGTTTTAGCAACACCCGTCACGTGATAATATGGCCACTTCTTCAGAAGATGATTTCCTCAGTGATTTATTAAAGTGCTCAATATGTTTGGAAATTTACAAAAAGCCAAAGTGTTTACCATGTTTGCATTCATTTTGTGAAACCTGTTTACATACCTATATAAATAGTGACAACGAAGATAAGACTTCAAACAGTGAAGATTTGAAAACGAAAGTAGATACAAATTCAAAGCATTCTGAAATTCATTGTCCCACTTGCAGAAATGTCCTGAAGATTGAGGATCACTCTTCAAAAAATTCATGGCTGAAAAGTTTACCGGACAATTTCTTTATAGTAAACTTAATAGACAAGCATTCAATTCAAAC
>NW_026923895.1:0-23039 GCF_032062105.1 Saccostrea cuccullata
ATTGTATCCTAGAATATAAACATGATAAAGGTCTCGTTATAGTTGGAAATAATGCAGAAAATTTCAACAGCGTTTATCTGTCATCCTTGATATATTCCCCTTTTATTTTACTTTTATTACATTAATATAAATGAACAAAATCAATTTCCAGTCCGTTCCTAGATTCGATATAGAAACCGTTGCATGTTTGTGGACAACAGTGGAATCGGGTTCGATGTTCAATGTAACGAGTTTCGTAAATATTGTGACGTCATTTATGCAGTGTTAAAAATTTATTCAGCGATTTTAAACAGACAATACATCAAAATACCACATGCTTATGTAAAACTGTATCCACTGATAAGTAACTGTATCCACTAATAAGCAGAGGATAAGGAGAAAAATATTCAAAAACATCAAGAATGATTTAATTGTTAAATCCAACAGTAAAGCCAGAGGAGTTCTGATGACGTTCCCCATAAGAATGAGTGATAAAAAACATTCCCCATAATTTTTGATTACATACTGAGACGACAGATAGGTAATTTTTACGATTAGAAAGGAGAGTATATAATAATATAGTTATTTTCCATAAAAATTGCCTATTATTTTAATAAAATTGTAATACAGAAGCACTTTCCCCACAATGTATTCCATGCGCCCAATTCCTCACAAGTCAGTAATGGCGGGTAAGAGAGAGAGAGAGAGAGAGAGAGAGAGAGAGAGATGCAACCCCTTGTTTCTTAATCTGTAAAAAAAATGTATTTATTCTCATTCTCCGTTTTATTTACATCCCCAAAGTCACATTTAATCTGTCTATGATGCTTTTTAATTTCTCCAATTTTAGTTCAAACTCAACCTATTTACAACTATTGCGCAATGCATTCGTTCTCTGCACATGCACGAAATCCTTGTGCATCACTTGTCAGTCAAAATCGAACGACGCTAGGTGACCCTGAGAGTCTGTTTACGCGGAAGGAATTTCTCTTGTGATTTGAAACATTCCTATGGTCAGTTCACACCTGTTTTAAAAATATTGGATCACAGCCAGAGGGCCGGGGTGCAGTGTGTTTAACACACCTTTCAAATTTTTAGCTCTGACCACATTAAGTGTACATGCATTTTTAAAACTCACTCAACTGACATCCAGCAAAACTCATCTTCCAGGTTTCACCACAACACTGTTTAGAAATTTTGTTCCTAAAATATCCATTTCAGACGCAATTTGATAAGCATGAATCCCTTAATTATCATTTTCCTTAAAAAAAAATGTACAATAGCGTCACATAAATTCGCAGACTTTTGATGAGTTTTAGAAGCTGATTAGTATCGCCTTCTAGAAAAGGGGGGGGGTATCAAACTAAATGTGGCTTGAAAGAGGATTGAGAAAAACCATTGTCTTTTTTGTTTTCATTTTATTTTGTATATTATCCTTTTCCAGACACGAATAAGCAGGTGTCCTGTAGATTACCGGGGTATGATTTTACAATTTACAACAACGTAACATTTTGAACACTTCTAAAGAACTTATAACCTGCTAATTCGTATCGTTTTCATGAAAGGGGATTGGGGTACAGTGTACATTGTGGTCCCGCCCTTCCCCCGGGGGTCATGATTTGAACAATTTAGAATCTACTCTACCCCAGGATACTTCCACATAAGTTTCAGCTTTACTGGCCAAGTGGTTCTTGAGAAGAAGATTTTTTAATGACCCAACTCTATTTTTGTCTTTTCTTGATTATCTCCCCTTGCGAGGGGATATGTCCCTTCATTTTAGCAATTCAAATTTCCCTTCACCCAAGGATGCTTTGTATTAAGTTTGGTTAAAATTGGCCTAGTGGTTCTTGAGAAGAAGTCGAAAATGTGAAAAGTTTACAGATGTACAGACAGACGGACGGACGCACATTTGGTTATATATTGGGTACATCAAGTCCAATGTAATTCAGGAAAAAGAGCAATCATAATGACATGACCATCTATAAAATCCTTCTTATAACGGGTCCTTAGATCAGAAGTTGCATGTATTTTAATCATTATAATATTTTAAAATCTAAATATCTTTTTTTGACATAAACATTATTATGATATTTGGTTAAACCCAATCATTACTGAAGCTCACATGTGTGTGTGTGTTGTTGACTTGTCGTGTGTGTTTTGCGTATTTAATGTTTCAATTTATTTCACGATAATTTCACAACAAATCTCAAAAGGGAGTAAATGATTCACCTAGATAATTATCAAATATACAGTGGGAACCGTCCGTAGGCGTATAAAACTTATTAAATATATACCTTCCGGAATTTTCCAGTCTCCATTTAATTTTTACACGTACGTTACCAGTGACGTCACTGGAAAGAGAAGTCTGACGTCTGCAAGTTCTAGGGCCTAGCTACCGTTGAGAAATGCATAAAATCAACAATTAATATGTTTTACGGTGTGACCGTTTGGGCGAGCGCAGTTGTACCATCAAAAACACTTGAGATCAGCCACTTCGAACGTCAAGCCGCACGAGACATCTCGACTAGCTGTGACGTCTTACGACGTCACAAAGCTCGTCGGAGCTTACGGAGACAGCCGGGCGTTTGTTTGAAACTATAGAACTAGTGCAATTTTTGTCGAAAAACATTGCAGAGTTATTCTTGTTTCTTTGAAAGATTTCTACAAACTGAAAGTCTGATATATGCTTTACGTTATTATTTATTTATTTATTCGGCAATATTCGCACAAAGGACATTTGGTAGTGCAGGAATTCTGGGAATGTTGCACAGAGAAATTTGGCTGACGTATGTACAGCTTTCAATCCAAATTTCCTCTGTTCTTACATGTTAGTCTATTGAGCTCGCTTCGCGAGACTCGCTGCGCTCGCTATTAAAATTTATTTAATTACTTTATGACTGTGTGTTGCATGTAAAATTAGGGGGTGGTTTTTTTTCAGTGCATTACATAATGGAGACTTGGATTACCAAAAATAGAAAATATTGACCATGTTGACGCAGTGAGCTGTCCTGGTCAGCACCCAGGTGTATCCATCAACACGGGCACGTTACATCAAAATGCAGGTGAAGTTTAAAAATACTGTAATAACAATTAAGAATTTATTTAAAATGTTTTTAAGTAATAAGATGCAAAAAAAAAAAAAACAATTTGTTGGAAATTTCCACTCACTGAATTTGTTTCTTTTTAAAGTAAACATCACATTACATGGTAAAGGAAATTATTATCTTTGAGGGCAATAAAATGGTGTAACAGTTTTGTTTTTACTGACTGCCCTTTTTCATTCTTATGAATATACATTGTGTTTTAGAATGAGATTGTGAATTTTTATGTGATTTTAATTTTTATATATGCATTCAAGGATCGTGACTGAAGTTCATCTTTGTAAATACCTAAATGCCTAGAATGGACTTCAAAACAGATTCTGAAAGTTTAACCAGCATAATCATGATTATGGTAATACTTTTAAAAAGGAATAAGATTTTCTGATCATAATGCTTTCAGACTTGCAAATACTACATGTAACTTGAAGCTATTTATGTAAAATTTGAAATGCAATTGAGTTTGACGAATTTCACACTACTAAGAGTTATCTCTCCTTGTTTTCCCTTTGAAAGTTACCTGTTATTATTTTCAATCTTCAAACGTTATTGGACAATTAAGATCTGTACCAGTATGGCCAAAGACAGTCTACAGACAAATAAGTTAATTGTTACAGGTATTTCAACAATTTATTTAAAGTCAGCATTACTTACATGCTATGGTCGCTATATTGCTCTTTTCACAAATATAACCTATCATTGGAATCATTTTGGTCGATTTGTATCATTCTAATTTTTAAGCTATGAATATTGTTATTTTTATTCTGAATTTGACTAGATGGGATGTTCCACCCACCTGATCAATATATATAGGGCTACTTTATAGATTGCAGATTTTAAAGATTTTTGTTTTATGCCCTATTTGTTGTTTTGTAGTTATTTATGGATGCCATAGATTTTGGAAAGTATTGTCAAAAATAAAGTTGTCAAGCTTGAAGATAACTAAAACCGTGCACTGTTCAAAATGTACATGTATACACGGGGTGATACGGTATGTTTATTTCTATCATTCTTGAAAAGGGAAAAAAATTGAAATCGAAATATAAATAAAGTAATACTGATAAATCTCGTAAAACAACTTTCCAGCTAAAAAAAATTCAAATTTTGAGGTGGGGTCAATATTCAACAGGGTCAATTTTCAACTTGTTTACGTCATCAGGTGTAAGAAAAAAAAATATCAAGCTGTTGAAAAATGACCCCGGGTATAAATTCAACGGCTTTTGGTCTCAATAATCAACGTTGAAAAATGACCCCGGTCCAATATTCAACGTTGAAAAATGACCCCCTGGTCAATTTTCAACATGGGTCAATATTCAACGTTACACCGGATTGACCCCGCAAAGGGAAATAACTTTTGTAAAATTTAATGTGAAAGTCGTCTAATTTTTTTTTTAACATATATTTTTTTTAACCTCAAGGACAAAAAGTATACACATGGAACACACACAAAAACAGATGGGTCCATGCCAAGCTACATGTAAAGATTAATGCAGAAAGTAAGTTCAATTTTTCATTTCGTAACTCTTCTGGGTTTATCCAGATCGGACCGTACATATAAGTTAAGTCAGGTTCAGTATAATAAAACACCTATTTACTTACAATTTGGAAAATAGCTTGTTTATCATCTCCCTCGGCTGCATCTTGGGGAATAGTTGCTGACTTGGGGGACGATAAACTTGCTATTGTCCTCATAGCCAGTAAATATTTGTACATGTATACTGTTTTTAGCTCTTCTGAGCCAAATGCTCAAAGAGCTAATGCTATGGCCATTTGTGCGGTGTGCATAAACTTTTTAGAATGTGGGCCATAACTCAAGATCCCTTGGAAAATCATTGTCAAATTTGTCACAGGGCATCCTATGCCCAAGGGCTACCATTTATACTTAAACTAGGGTTTGGACCCTTATACAAGGAGAGATAATCAGGAAAATAAAACCAAAAGAACTTTACATTGGCCGAGAATTGTTAAACCTTGTCAGTTGTCGGCATCTTGGGTTTTTGGAAAATGTCGACCAAAAAAGTAGGTCACCATGACCTACTCATGGTATTTTATAGCTCTTTTGAAATATCTTCAGTCTTAACTGGCTAAAAAAATCATCAAATTTCTCAGTTGATGTATTTTGGGTCTTATAAACTTAGAGGCTTCAATATTCTAGTGATAGATTGTACAATTTATCAGAAGAGTGATTCAGGGCCCTCTGGTTTATTGTTGTCCATCGTGCTCTGTCTGGTAAAATTTGAGCATTTACGGCCTCCCCCCCCCCCCCGACCACCACCACCCAGCCTAAGGGGGGTAAACCCATCAAAATTACTCAAAATTGTATTTTTTTAATTGGATATCAAGCAAACTGTTAGCAAGATTTAAATAAGCATCGAGTCCTACTAAAATTATGAAATTCATTTAGCCCCAGGGTAGGTGGATCAGATGTAAAGGCACAGCTTAATTAATCAATCATAAACTGAAAATGCATCGATTCATTGAAAATCTATATAATGCTCCTGAGTTGAAAGCAAAAAGGCTAAGTTCATGACAATGAGGAATAAGTTTTATACCCCTGTAATCAAAGATTCTGGGGTACATCTATATAGCTTTTGCCCTGTCTGTCTGTCTGTCTGCAAAATCTTTTCACATTTGCCATATCATTTTAGTGGGTGAAAGTATGGCCTTCATATTTCACAGACCCGGGTATGCATTGTGACAATACTTTTGTACTGGTACACCAAATTAACCTTTTGAATTGAATTTGGAGTATGACTCACTCTTAAGAAAGTTTCATAACTTGAATCTTGGCCTCAACTTTTGAACGGTTGGTGCAACGGCTTTCATACTTCACTTGTATATTTACTGTGACAAGACCTTTAAATGGGTATAAATTAAAATATTTGACGTTGAACTTCTAGTTTAACCCACTGTTAAAAAATGTTAACTTTGGTCATAACTTTTGAGCTGATAGTAGTAGGGCTTTAATATTTCACAGGTTTATTCTTTGTGACAAGTCCTTCCTTGGATGTCAACAATTTTGACCTTTGACCTTGACTTTGGAGTTTGACTTGCACTCGGTAAACTTTAACCATAGGCTGGTACATGGTGTATCAGTATGTACAAACGCATCTTTTTTTTCTGAGTTCACCCACAAATCAATGCTATTTAATTAATTTTAGATAAGGTAGATATTTGAGGATATAGTGAAAAAAAATAGTTTAAAAATATCATGGTTATGAATGCTAAAAGATTAATTACAGTTATTTAGTTTTTATATTTAAGTTCTACAGGGAATCAACCAGGATTAATAAGTGGATAATAATAATGTTCAGAGAAAAAAAAAAGGGTTTTCTCTTATTCCATGCATTTAACATTTTCTTTTTCTTAACATATAAAAGGAACTGGAGAAGAATGAATTGATGTTAACATACTCAACATTAAATTTGGCTTTAATCTAAATATGTCTTTTGTTGTAATTGCTAGATCAGTTAGGATCAGGAAATTCAAAGTGAAGGATAACCAGAAAGTGGATCACTCAACAGATGAAAAGAAAATAAGCCTTTGAGGGAACTCATGTAAAATGCATGATTTGAATATCTAAATTGCACGTAAGTTTTGTTTCACCAACGTTTACAAAAAAAATAAGTTCAAAAGGTGTTTTTTTATGGTATTTATACATTTACAATACGAGCAGTGCAAATAATAAACCCATTAAACGTGTTTTGAGAAACATATGTCGCACACACGTTGCACGTACGTTATTCATATGTGAAACGTATGAGTAACGTACGTGTGCAATATATGTGTAACGTATGGTAGGCAATACGTATGTTTAACATACGTGACACGCATGATATTCACACGTGTGAAAACATACGTATAACGTACGTGGTGCTTTTTTCATGGAAAACGTACGTGAAGTCACGCATATGTCACATACGTTTAACGTAGGTGAAACGTACGTGGCACAACTAGCTGTTTAGGTTTATGATATACGTATGATATATGCATTTTAATTTGGCAGATAGGCAAGCTTGTGCATTTTGTTTTCTTAAACAAAATTCGCATACAAATGAGAACAATTGGAGATTTATACACGTTTTCAGAATTTTCTGAGCGTACTGTGTATCCAATAACTAAAAACCAATAATATTTTTTTTATCAGGGATGGCAACAGGCTTTAATTGATAAATTGATGTATTATTCTAAATGACAACCCAAAAAAGTAGACGTAATGGGTTCTTAACCTATCTTATCTTTTTCCAGTATCACTTGTCTTATGTTTGGAAAGTCAAATATAATCAATTTATTAATCATGATATTGTTCAGTTCTATCTGATTGACTTTTTCCATTTTAAATATCATTTCCAAAAAGAATATTGTCTGACTTCAATCTTCAAAGTGTTGCTTTCCCATTACCAAATTTAATTTAATAATAGGTGTTAAAATTTTTTTCTTGTTATTCTTTAATTCCTGCTCTCTGAGTATTTATAAAAATATCTCTAGCATGTTCTTTCTTAAAAGCAACACGTAATCTGATCAACAGATGCACAGCCTTCCAATTAAATTTTCCAGAAAATTCTAAACACAGAACACGGAAGAGTTGTAGGTTAGTTTATGGTGTTAGAGAGATCCGCCCTCAGAAGTAGATATAAGAAAATAATTACAATTAATTACACAATGAATAATAGAATAAATATGCTATGATTATGTAGGTCGGATAATAAGTAAATAAATTCATTATTTCCAGTAACTTTCAATTGCAAATAAAAGAAAACAATAGTGTCTTTATTGAAGCAAAGTGAATTATTATTACTTTTTTTACGAATAAAAAATGTAAATCTAGGTTAAAAATGAATGAAATTGTCTCAATATGAGCAAAATTATACGATGTAATTTTCTCCAAGTCCAAAAAACTTTGTGCCTGTGTTTAGAGTTTCCTTGCGTTATTGTTGTAAACTCATAATGACTCCTCAATTAGATAATAAAATCAATAACCTATAATACCTGCATCTGTAATATTTCGACTCAATATATCCCAGTGAATTAAAAATATCAAATAATTTTGAGTCTGACATATTTGATTCTTATTTGATCGATTCTTCATACACGAAATAAAATCACCATGAACCAATATATTTTTCTCAAACAACAAAAATTTGACCCCTAGTAAATATGTGATTGACAGTTATTTATCTCCATATTTCATTATTACAATCACAACGAATTGTAAATACTCATTTTGTAAGAATTTTATTGGACTTTTTATTTCAAATGAACTTGATTCCTTCAGTAAATATATAGTATTTCTGGTTAGTTTTCAGTTGGTGATGAAATATTAAAACATGTACGTCTTATATACTGCAAAATTTCAAATAAAGAATGTTTTTTGAGATAAGAAAGTTCTCCCAAAATATAAAAAAACAAGATGTTGATCATTACTTTGCATTACAACAGACATTTGACTGATTAAACATCCAATATATGTTTTGTCCTCAATCATATGCATGCCAAAACACTTGAAGTTTGATTGCTATGGTTTTTAGCAAATGTCAGCAAATGAACAATTGTATTACTTCAAATAATTTACCTATTTCATTGAAACATATAATTTGATATTAAAGTTAAAACCGTTTATATATTTCAGCAATTTTTTAAACATAAAGAAAACCAAATTAATTTTTTTCAAACATTGACAGAAAAGCATAAAAATGTAACCTTCGGTATGTGTTGCAATAGAATTTAATACTGACTTAATTGATAAACAGAAATTCGTCGTTTCTATTCAAACAGAGTTTAAAAGACATAAAGGTAAGGTCAATACCTTTCTGTCTGATTTTTTACTTAAACAGCTATCAAGAGTACGTTCATGCAATGTAGGTCAGAATTAAAATTCATTCAACTTACGAGTTGATTTCAGTAGAGTATAAAGGGGTATAATTCATACAATATCTACTGTCGTAATCAATATAAATTTATTTTCTCTTTGATTCGTGTAACTGAATAGACGTAAAAAGAATCAATTGCACCGTTTTGAATACTAGATACTTTTAAATTAATGCTAATCCCTGTGTTTCATTGAATTAATAAATCATTCTCAAACAGATTTGAATGTGTACATGTCAATGTTCGTATTTTATTTTATCGAAGAGAATTTCATATTGTTTATGTCTGTTTTTCCTTAAGTCATTCAACAAAGTTGCACGTGTAATACGAAATTATTTATAGAAATTGGTAAATATCGTCGCTGTAAGTATTTATATCTGACGACCGTGTATTTAGTGAATGTAACACCCATTTTTCTAAACTTAGATAACAAACCTTCTGAATGAAAGTTTTTATATTCATATGAGGCAGATTTTTTTTTCAAAATATTATACGTGAAGGAAGAAAACATTTGCTGTGACTTTCAACTCAACAGTTAGATATATCGACGATGGTAATTTCTATTCCTACGTAAATACGATGCATTCTGGTAAGCTTGAGACACATCTGTTTCATACTTGGATATTATACTTAACAACGTTAATGGTAATCTAACAAGGTACCAATTTCATACCCATTGTTAGTCCATTATTAATTCACTAAATTGACGACGGATTTTCCCGTTAGATCCCAACAAGGAGGACACGCCGGTCGGCTCACTCCTCTCTGACATTTTATGCCACCTCTGATGTTTCGGAGGTTCGTGTTTACTCTACTCCTGTTTTGTATTGTTTTATGGACTTTGGGATTGAATACTTTTCGCTATCTCCATATCCTTCCTATCATCCTTTCTCATTTTGACTAAATAAACATGATTTGTCTTTAATGACAATAGCACAATGTTGTAAGGAATGGAAGAAAGTCTCATAAAATGCGTTTTAGTCAGTTTCATTATCAAAACTTATACAATGTCATTGATAAGATACTAGTATTCTTATATATGCATGCAATAGATCACCCTTCTTCATGAATAGGTATTTAGAAAAAAATCAAGTTTATATATGTTTGTGTTACCTATTTTCCTAATGATTCACGCTTGAGTTGTTAAATTCCATTTAACTCCTTACGTGTACTGTATATATTCAATTATTTAAAGAAAAGATTACTTCCAGCCTTTTACATTACGTTAATTTACAAGGTTTTCCATGTGTCACAAACAGCTTCTCTAAGACAAGAGAGATAACTCTAGATTTAATTCGGTTCAAATTTTAAATTTTAAATTATGCATCAACTAAATTACTATGACGCTGTCTACTAAATGTCGTCTAATCTTTGTAAACTTATTTATGTTGGTGAAAACAAGGGTTCAAGTTATGAAAGATATTTAAACTATTAAACACAGTGTTAAAGGTTCAGCGGATTTTTAATTCCAGTAAATAAATAATCATCTTTATCTTTTCAACTGGTCCTACAAACATCAAAAAATATAACCTTAACGATATATACAATATTCGTATTCATATAATAGGGTTATTGGATTTATATTGTGAATATTGGCACAAGTTAGTTGAACAAATGCACTCGTAGAGCTCGTGCATTTGCACAGCCAGCTTGTGCCAATATTCATCAATATAAGTTCCATAACTCCCTTTTTATTAAGCTAAACAATTCCTCATATCTTTTAGAATAGGTAAATATTCATATTAACGCCTGTCCTGTACGTAAATTTAAATAAATAATGCTAATTTTAAATAAATATGTAATTTTTGTGTAAAAAATAAACATATTCTACCCAGATTACAGTTTCTTTCTTAAATTTACCACTGAGATATTGACCAAACGACTCTTTTATTTATAACGGGGCGTTCGATAATGAACACTCGTATTCGGAATGTTTCGGGCATACTCGTACACGATATAAAAACTCGGCATTCAATAAAACGTCAAGATATTGAACGCTAAAATTCTCTAGAATTTGGCTTTTTATTAGAGACTATTCATGAGCTATATAATAAAATGATTTAACCAAAACACTTATCACAAAATAGTCTCTTACTGATAAATAAGTATCTAAACACAATAACGTAATATCTAAATAGATGTATAACTCATTGATTGAATTTATATAATGATTGCCATTGAACCTATTTCAATATGAAAATTTAGACATAGAATCATGTCAGGGAATCCAGATGCATAATCTATCATATATAGATTTATATTTAGTTCAGATGTATACAATAAATCAGAAACTTACGAAATCTTGGATTTTTCTTACTATACCCCCCACCCCCTCCCTTTTTAAGAAAAAAAAAATAATGGATACACATTACTACAGTTTACTTCAGTAGAGAAAATACAATCCAACAAAATGTGTACCAAATTATATCCATCTTTTAAAATGTTTACAATTCATGTTTTAATAACAGATTTTATAAAAGGTGTTGCGATGCAACGATTCAAAGGCAGACCGCTCCACATGAAGAAAACAGCCACAAAATAACTACTCTTTAGAATGCAGTGTAGAAATGATTTTCTTCTACAAGTTAAATACAATGAGGTTTTCATTTACACATGATTTTCAAAATAAACAGTTATCCATTTTATACCCACAAACCTATTGCTCCAGATGTTTATCCCTTCTAACGCAGATGTTGATTGATTTAGTCTTGCAAGCTTTTTAAAAAAGATGTTACTTGTGTCTTTTTTTCATTTCACAGAATGTAAAAAGCTTTTATGAGACAAGAGGAATAACTCTTCATGATTTATCCCGTGAAGTTTTTCTTCAAGAGATTTTCATAACTTTATTTTTTTTCAGATAATTTGTTGTTTTGATTTCAGTAAAAATATCAGTTATTAAAATCGGACATCTATACTAAATTTCAGTCAAAAGGATTCATACGCATTATTTGTGAACTGAAAAATACATATATGCCTATAAATTAAAAAAAAAGTCAAAACTAGAATAAAACCTTTACCTTACCTCTCCATCTGACACATTATCATGTTTACACAAAATGGCTCTGTTTTTATTTCTACTTTCAAAGAGAGTTGCTTAAATTGTTTCCTGGATTTAATTAAAGAAATACCCAATGCATTTATTTCAAACTAATGTCAAGATGTCTTCCGATTGTAGCTACATTCCTATTGAGTTGGACTGTTACAGATAAAACATATCAAAAATCACCTTTGGAATAATGAAAAGGTTAAAACAAAAAAGGGGAGAGGTTATTTACTTTTAATTATTTGAAAATTGGTACTAGGTCTTTTTTTCTGAAGCAAATATGACGATTTTACTCCACTTGACGTTTCTTTTTTGCTAGGAAATTTTTTTGAAACCGTAAGGTATATGTACGTTTTAAATGTAATGCATTGTATAAAAAGAAACTTCACTCCTTAAACATTATCATTGATATTTTAGCATATTTACAATGACTTGTTGATGTGAATTGAAGTACATGAAATTTTATATAATTTGAAAACATAAAATTGTTAGAGTGGGAACATATAAAAGACTTAAGCGTAATCTGATAGATGACGAATATACCTTTGTATTATTTATATCATTTGACAGTTTTGATCGCCATTAATTTGGAACCTTTGAAATGTTCCCCTGGGAATTCCAGATCAGAGGTTTTGAGATGCTCCCCGGGATTTGTCATTGTGAGTGGTTGGTGTTTCTCCTTCCACATGGAACCGACGTTCATGTTGAATTCCAGTGATAACTGTCACCAGCAGGGGACTAACATGGTCGTCCTAGACTCAGAGGAGAAAGAAAAAGTACTCACCAAATATATTGAAAGTAAGAAAACAGGGGAGGATCTAGGCATGTAATTACGCTGTAAATCTAAGGTCATATTAACCATTGTGTACAATGGACATATATCAGTGTTTATAGATTTGCATAACCTAAATATTGATGAATCGTAATTTGACACCGAATATCGAAATACACTAAACATACTCTAAATCTCAAGTAAAACGCTAGAATATTTGATTTTAAATTGAAACAAATCACCCCCAATAAAAGAAGAAACCCATACGAATTTAAAAATAGATAAGAGGAAAACTGCTCAGAAGTAACTTATAGCAAAATACATACTGGAAATAAAATAGTATTTTTTTTTATTTCAGAGATGAACGTTTTCCACATATATCAAGAAAGAAATGTAAGTATGAGAGGGGGGGGGGGACAGATGACTTGAAATATTTTAAGGGATAACGTGTTTATCATTAAATTCTCGGAATTGCTAAACACAAAAGCAGAGAGTACTTATAAAAGTGAACAAGGACTTTCTAATCTACACAAAATACTTAACTTTTGTCTCTGTATACATATCATGCATAAAAATGGTATGTGTGGCTTTAATTAAGGTATATGTCTATATGTTTCTAAAATCTATACATGTATATGTTTTCTGATCAAACCCTACATTAACCTATTCTAAAGTGTATCTTTTAAGTATTTTCTATTGTAAAGATCACGACTTTTTTTTACAGAACACGATTTAAACGGAACAGTGGTGTTCCGCGTCAATATCCTCCATATCTTAGATAAATATGGAGACGTGCTGGCGTTTGATGACGGCACCGTTGTGACGTATGACAACTGGATAGAAGACCTGACGTATAATATTGTAGATAGGAAATTCGGACTTCTTTTGTCGTATGACGTAAAACGAAAACGATGGAGATGGATTCCGGAAAGGAATTATTCATATTTTACGGATAAAAACGGACTATATCTTCCATTTGTGTGCGAAGGTAGAGATTATGAAATTCCAGACGGATGAATTTGTTATCTTTTAATTAGTAAAATAAATCTGAATGTAATTAAAAGATCAAATGTGTTTATATTTGAAAGTATTACTGTTTCTGAAAAGAAAATTAAATCACTCCTGCTTGAAAAAGTTATATTTCCTATAATTTAACATTCGTGGTGCTTATTTTTGAAATAATATCATAATAAACGACTATTATATTATAAGACATATTCAGCCCTACTGTGAACTTCCAGGAAAATTGAATTCTTGCGTGTTGATATTTCTTAGGTCTATCAAAGAAATAATGTGCATCTTTCGTTTGATGTAACTTAGCTACATTTATTATTCTTTTAAACATTTATGTGGTGTTTTCAGTATTTTGTAATGAAATTGTACGTATGTGGATAAGGGTAGTGCCTTAATTTTTCCTAACCAATAATATGTTGTTGTTGTTTTGTTTTTTTATATTTTACATCAGTCGAATTTTTTTTTGGTATCATATGCATGATGCAAGAAGAAGGATATGGAGATAACGAACAGTATTCAATCTCAAGGTCCATTAAACAATATACAAAATAAGAGCAGAGCAAACACGGACCTCTGAAACATCAGAGGTGGGATCAGGTGCCATGGAGGAGTGAGCATCCCCTGCCGACCGGTCACACCCGCCGTGTGCTCGTTGTCATGATCAGGAAATAACGGAAAAAATCCGTCGTCAATTCAGTGTATAAATAATGGACTAACAATTGGTATGAAAAACGTCAGTCAGCATATGAATTTATGATAAATTGTATTTGCTGACAAGGTCATTGTATCGACTATAGAATTTACGAAGTATAATATGTATCCCTAGATATAAAAATAATGAATTAATAACCTACATTTTTTAATCATTGCTAGCGTTTTTAACATTTTAAAATGTCCTTATTAATTTGTTTAACATTTTTACGAGATATTTTCATTATCAAGTATTTCATTTCACATATCAGGGTGTTTCAGAAAACATGCAACTGTTTCGATTGATGACACTTTACTGGCGTGTTAGCCTATACCATGCACCAATATATCAAGAGTGTTAAGTCAGGTGTGTAAGAGTGTCCAATTAAATGGATTTAAAATAGTTGAATGGTCCTCCAAACATTTGTTCTAACCAGTCCATAAAAGGTTTAAGATTCAAAACATATCTCAGCATCTGATCTACTCTTTATTTACTAAATCTGTTTACAAACTCAGTAATTTAACAAAAGGATTTCATGTAAGTCTCTGGAACAATGCCTCTTTAGTAACATTCAAAATGTTTTCGTGTGTTTTAGGTGTCTTTTTCTTCTTTTTTTCTTTATCTTTGATAATGCATTAATTCTTCCATTAATAGCTATAAAAATTTACAGATTTATTTATCTTCCACTTTATACTGCTATTGGTAAGTTTTTTGCAAACTGTAAACCTTACTTTCATGCATTGCCATAATCACAGGGACTGGCGACATGCTCTGATAAAGTAGTATCGGAATTCCTGATGATTGCTTTTCATTAAATTCCACATAAAGGATGAAATTATCTGTTTTTCAGTGATGTCAAATATAACGTCATAATTAATTCAAATAGTAATTGTTTTCTTAATTTTTAGCTCTACTGGTCAGTGACCAGAAGAGCTTATGCGATAGTAATGCGTCCGGCGTCCGTCCGTCTGTCTGTCTGTAAACAATTTTTCAAAATGCTACTCCTCCTACAGTTTTGGTCTGATTTCAATATAACTTGGCACACAAGTAAACTACACTAAGAATCTAAGATACATAATTCTGTGTATCGGTTTTTGATTTCGATGAACGGTGTTGCCGTGATTACTAAAAATAGAAATTTCTGGGAAAATCATTCAAAATGCTACTCCTCCTACAGTTTTGATCTGAATTCAATATAACTTGGCACACAAGTAGACTACACTAAGATACATAACTCTGTTTAACGGTTTTTCATTTCGATGAGCTGTGTTGCCATGGTTACTGAAAATAGAAATTTCTGTGACAATCATTCAAAATGCTACTCCTCCTACAGTTTTGATCTGAATTCAATATAATTGGCACACAAGTAGACTACACTAAGATACATAATTCTGTTTATCTGTTTCTGATTTCGATGAACGGTGTTGCCGTTGTTACTTGTTATGGGTCAGAATAACCCTAAATGCCAGCAAAGATCAATCACACAGTTTAAACTTAACAATAATTTATTTACAGTAATATACAAATCATTAAGTACAAACTTAGCAAAAATCTAAAAATACATACATCAGAGTGTCCGTTGCTGCACACAATGTCCCAGTGAAATTATATCCCAGTAATACCTCAGTGATGCTTGTACGACAA
The DNA here is from genome assembly GCF_032062105.1 of Saccostrea cuccullata. Lineage (NCBI taxonomy): Eukaryota > Metazoa > Mollusca > Bivalvia > Ostreida > Ostreidae > Saccostrea > Saccostrea cuccullata. The sequence continues at coordinate 16,107 of NW_026923895.1, forward strand.
TTGTCTATGCATCGAATTGACAGGATATTTATACAGTATCATAAATCTAGAATATTCTAGAAATTGTTAAAACATGATATTACTGGAACAATCTGGACATACACAAAATTTAAGAATGTTCTAGATCAAATGACCGAACAGGTTGACCACTCTGGAATGTTCAAGAAACTAAATGTTACTAATAATATACAAGATGAAACAATACAAATACAACACATCTCACAACACCTCCCCCCTTAAAAAGTTTGAATGTCAATGAAAACTTATATTATCAAACATACGTACATAAATACAAAATCTAGTATGTTTACGATACCATTGACAAGGCATCTGCAATAACATTGTCTTTGCCTTTGATATGCTTAATTGTTATGTTGTATTCCTGTAACAACAAACTCCATCTAGTCAGTCTTTGATTCTTGTTTGACAATTTATGCAAAAATGTCAGGGGGTTGTGATCAGTATATACAAGAATTGGATGCAATGTAACATTCAGATAAACATCAAAATGCTGTAAGGCTAACAACAATGCAAGGCATTCCTTTTCAATGGTGGAATACTTTTGTTGACATTTTGTAAGTTTCTTTGAAAAATAAGAAACAACTCTATCTACATTATCACTATGTTCTTGAAACAAAGCTGCCCCGATTCCAACATCACTAGCGTCAAAAGTAAGCTTAAATTGCTTAGAAAAATCTGGAGTTGACAGAACTGGATTGCTCATAAGGACAGATTTGATTTTATGAAAGGATTTTTCACAGTCCTTTGTCCATTCAAAGTTAACCCTCTTTTGTAAAAGATTTGTAAGTGGACTTACAACTGAGGAAAAATTTGGACAAAATTTTCTGTAAAACCCAGCCATGCCCAAAAACCTCATTAACTCTTTCTTGTTTGTAGGAATCGGGAACTTTGCAATAGCTTCCACTTTAGCCATTATGGGTGTAACATAACCTTGACCTACTTTATGACCTAAATACTCTACATAAGCATGACAAAATTCGCTCTTCTCAAGATTCACAGTTAAGTTTGCTTTAGCTAAAATGTCAAACAAAGCACGCATGATTCGGAGATGTTCGTCCCATGTGTCGCTGTATATGATGACATCATCAATGTAGGCCTCGCATCCCTCAAGGTCTTGAAGAAGGGAGTGAATCATCCTTTGGAATGTAGCTGGTGCATTTTTCATGCCAAAAGGCATTACTTTATACTGGTAGAGTCCATCTGGTGTAGCAAAAGCAGATATTTCTTTTGCTCGTTCTGTTAACGGTACTTGCCAGTAGCCTTTCAACAGGTCAAATTTACTGACAAATTTCGCGTTTCCAATTTTGTCAATACAGTCATCGATTCTAGGTATTGGATATGAATCAGTTTTGGTAACAGAATTCACCTTTCTAAAGTCTGTACATAATCGGTAGGTACCGTCCTGTTTTGGTACAAGAATACACGGTGAGCTCCAATTACTTTTACTAGGTTCAACAATGTCATTGTCCAACATGTACTGCACTTCCCTTCTTAGGTACTGCAATTTTATTGGATTCAGACGGTACGGATGTTGTTTGATGGGCAGAGCGTCGCCAACTATTACATCATGACAAGCTGCATTAGTTTTCTTTGGAACATCCGAGAAGATTTGATGATACTCATTCATCAAGTTTTTAACTTGTTCTTTTTATACCCGCACTTTCTAAAGAAAGTTCGGGTATATTGTTGTTACTCATGTCCGTCCGTCCGTCCGTCCGTCCGTCCGTCCGTCCGTCTGTCACACTTTTCTTCCCTGAACTCCTCCTACATTTTACACAGTAGCTTAATCATCTTTTGGGAGATGGTTTGTGGGGTCATGTAGATGTGCAGTAAGGTTTTGGAATTTCGATTTTGCCCCGGGGGGTCAAATGGGGGTCGAAAAATGACGTTTTTTGTCCAAAAAGCCCCGTCTTCCCTGAACTCCTTCTACATTTTACTCAGTAGCCTAACCAGCTTTTGGGAGATGGTTGGTGGGGTCATGTAGATGTGCAGTAAGCTTTCGGAATTTCGATTTTGCCCCAGGGGGTCAAATGGGGGTCGAAAAATGACGTTTTTTAAGCAAAAAGCTCCGTCTTCCCTGAACTCCTCTTACATTTTACTCAGTAGCCTAACCAGCTTTTGGGAGATGGTTGGTGGGGTCATGTAGATGTGCAGTAAGCTTTCGGAATTTTGATTTTACCTCAGGGGGTCAAATGGGGGTCGAAAAATGATGTTTTTTGTCCAAAAAGCCCCGTCTTCCCTGAACTCTTTCTACATTTTACTCAGTAGCCTAACCAGCTTTTGGGAGATGGTTGGTGGGGTCATGTAGATGTGCAGTAAGGTTTTGGAAATTCCATTTTGCCCCAGGGGGTCAAATGGGGGTCGAAAAATGACGTTTTTTAAGCAAAAAGGTCCGTCTTCCCTGAACTCCTCTTACATTTTACTCAGTAGCCTAACCAGCTTTTGGGAGATGGTTGGTGGGGTCATGTAGATGTGCAGTAAGGTTTCGGAATTTCGATTTTGCCCCGGGGGGTCAAATGGGGGTCGAAAAATGACGTTTTTTGTCCAAAAAGCCCCGTCTTCCCTGAACTCCTTCTACATTTTACTCAGTAGCCTAACCAGCTTTTGGGAGATGGTTGGTGGGGTCATGCAGATGTGCAGTTAGGTTTCGGAGTTTTGATTTTGCTCCGGGGGGTCAAATAAGGGTCGAAAAATGATGTTTTTTATGGAAAAAGCCCCATCTTCCCTGAACTCCTCTTACATTTTATTCAGCACTCCTTTTTTTGTTTTAAACAGTGGTCTTATCATCTTTTGGGAGAGTTCACTCTTTTGAAATTTTGTTAAAACATCAAGGTCAAGGGGTAAAAAAATCATAGCATGTTGGGAGCCTCTTGTTATGGGTAATGTTCACTTGAAATGTGAAAGTCAAATCTCTTCTCAATGAAAAGGAAATACAACATTAATGAAAACTAAGTTAAACTTCAAGGTCAAGGTCACAGAGTCAAAAAGTCATGATACATTTTCGAAGGTCTTATCACAGGTAATATGAATGCCCTTTCATTTATCTTTCAAAATGATCAATTCAAAGCAATTAATTTTTTTAAGGAAATTAGGTCAAACTTCAAGATCATGGGTAATGAAAATCATAGTGTATGTAGAATGGTATTGTCCCATTTAATACTAATACACATGTTTAATATAAAAGTCCTATCTCTTCTCATTCAAAATATACGACCATGATGACCAAGGTTAAATTTATTGTGACAGATGGGCAGATTGACAAACAAATGAGATTTAATGTACCCTACCTTTAGCAAAAATGGGGACAATAAATGTCTTTGCTGTTTTTGAGAAGAAGATTTATGTTGGAACAAGATGTGTTTGTGAAACACTACGCGCCCGGCGGCAACAAAGTTAAAAAAATCTTCTTTTAGCATATTGATCACAGTCAAGGTCACAAGGTCATTGACCATGGTGTCATTCGAAAGAACTTAATCAGTGGAGTATGCGTACTAAATATGAAGTCCCTATCTCCTATGGTTCAAAAGTTGTGGCAAAAAGTGTAAAGAGCTATTTTTAGCATATCCGTCACAGTCAAGGTCACAAGATCATTGACCTTGCCGTCGTTTGAAAGGACTTTATCGGTGGAGTATGCATACCAAATATGAAGTCCCTATCTCCTTTGGTTCAAAAGTTATGACAAACAGTGGAAAAAGCTATTTTTAGAATATAGGTCACAGTCAAGGTCACAAAGTCATTGACCATGGTGTCATTTGAAAGAACTTAATTGGTGGAGTATGCATACCAAATATGAAGTCCTTATCTCTGATGGTTCAAAAGTTATGGCAAAAAGTGTAAAAAGCTATTTTTAGCATATAGGTCACAGTCAAGGTCACAAGATCATTGACCTTGATGTCATTTGAAAGGACTCTATTAGTGGAGTATGCATACCAAATATGAAGTCCCTATCTCCTATGGTTCAAAAGTTATGACAAACAGTGGAAAAAGCTATTTTTAGCATATAAGTCTTAGTCAAGGTCACAAGGTCATTGACCTTGAAGTCATTTGAAAGGACTTTATTAGTGGAGTATGCTTACCAAATATGAAGTCTCTATCCCTTATTGTTCAAAAGTTATGGCCAAGGTTAAAGTTGACAAACAGACAAACAGATAAACAGACAAACAGACAAACAGACAGGACAAAAACAATATACGCCCGGGATCTATCGATCCGGGCGCTTAAAAAGTACCCTGCATATTTAAATGTAAATTGGTTGAAATTAGCCCAGTGGTTCTTAAGAAGTTAATGTGAAAAGTTTGCAGATAAACAGATGGACAACAGAAATCAGTACATTTCAGAAAACAGTATGCTTATAAATAGTTAATCAAGGTGCTTTGGGTAGCAAAATAAAGCTAAACTGGTATATCTAATTCATCCGCAGAGCTTAGTATATTTCAATATGCACAACCTTTTCAACTCTTATAATTATTTTTTAAAATTTATATCACCATGTCTCATTCAAGGGAGAACTAGAGATATGACCAGATGTATATCTGTTGAATATAAAATATGTACATGTATTCTGTGTTTTTTTTAGTAATTTGTTTGTTTGTTGTGACAGCAACTGTTATGACAGCTTTTGGCAAAGGTTGAAGTTTCTCAAATGTAAGTCAAACTCCAAGGTCAAGGTCAAAGGGTCTAAATTGTTGGTATCAAAGGGAAAGTCTTGTCACAAGGAATACACATGTGAAAAAAGGGAGAAATCCCTAGAACTTCCTCACCTGTTCAAAAGTTATTGCCAAGGTTAAAGTTAAATTGGATTCAACTCTAAGGTCTAGGTCAAAAATAATTATACCTGTTGAAAGTTCACAATGATTACACATGTAAGAGCATGAAAGTCCTAGCACCACCTGTTCAAAACTTACGCCAAGTTCAAGGTATTTTTCTTGTAAAATTGGGTCAAACTCCAAGGTCAAGAGATCAAGAGGTCAAAATTGGTGGTACCCATTAAAAGGTTTTGCCAAAAGAAATTTACCTATGAAATATTGAAGCCATGTGTATAGCCCAATCCACTTAAAAAATATGGGCAAGGTTAAAGTTTCCGTGGACAGACAAAAATACATAAACATAGGAAACAAAATATGTATAAATAGTCAAATGAAAAAATTTTCTACTATTATGGAGTCATAAGATCAATTGTCATTTCAGGTACAGGGAGTCAGTGGCTATGGAGATCAGACCCCTCCCCCCTGGAATTAGCAGTTATTTAAATAAGACTATATATGTACTGTAGAGAAAAAAAATGACTTTGGACATCCTCCCCCTTAGAAAACAGGGACTCCACCATCATTGTTTTTATTATTATTTTTTATTTCCATCTCAGGAAATCTTGGGCTGATTTTTTTGACTGAGGTGTGACACCCCCCCCCCCCCTTTCTGAAAAAAAAAAATTCTGGATCTGCGTCTGTTATATACTGAATGTCCGCAACGGGAGATAACTTGACAATGTGAAATTTGTCAACTGTGGCATGCGATGATCTTTGACCATGTTGACCCTTTTTGAACTTCAACCTAACCATTTGCATTTATTTATTTTTATGCAATCTATACTAAATCTTGTACTTACCGAATGTCATAGGTCGTGACAACGAATTTATGAAATATAATCCATATAATCCATTTAAAACACAAATGATTTTAACTGACCACACTGCATCATCAGCATACATGTGCTAAATAATCTCATTCGACAAACCTTTGCTGATTCCGTTGCCAGTATGAATTGGCCGAGGTGTGCCGAGAGGTGATATCTATAAATATGATAATGGGTGACGCAAACCCAATGTGAATGTAGAAAATAAAACTGTTTAGTACAAGAACAAATTTCAAACTATCATAATAAACTAAACTATGTTTTTTAAAAAATGTGAGGGTGAGAGAGAGTGTGTGTGTGTGGGGGGGGGGGGGGGGAGATAGGCATTTACAAATTAATCGGGTTGTATTTTCAATGGGTTTTTTTCCCGACCAAATACTAAAATCAGTTTGCACATTTTGATAAATTCATCAAAAACGCTTTGTACTAAAATAATATTTTATGTCGTTGAGAAAGTAAATTTAAAAAGTTCCAAATTATGGGAAAATTATTTATTTGAATCTAATTAAGTAATTTACTTCAATCATTAATTAAATTCTGTTATTTCAGACTGGTTATGAATTAAGTATTTTAAAATACATACGTGAGGCTCAGAGTTGATATGGTCATCTGAAAATTTTATGTTCAATTTGACGAATACATGTACGGTGATAATTATAGAATTATTTTGACTTCTTCCTTGGAAAGTCCAATATGAATGAGTGTATATTTAGAGGCAAACACCATAGTGCGGGTATTACTGTCTCATGACAGCATCTAGTTGGTGAATGTTCAAATGTCCAAGTTTGGCATCAAAATCAGCCAAAATTTCTGAGTTTTTCAAGCGGACACTCTGATTACAATCTTTCTCATTCATTTCTACACTTGTAACACTTTCAATACAATTTTGAATAGTCTTGGCATTGGCTATAGTGGAAACTGGTTTTACAGAATTTCGGTCACACCTCTCAAAATACTCTTTTAACATTTTAATGTGACAAACCCGTTTCTCTTTACGTCGACCTGGGGTCTTAACTACATAGTTCACATCACTGATCTTGCTTTCAATTTCATAAGGGCCATAAAATCTGGCCTGTAAAGGATGACTAGGAATAGGTAAAAATACAAGAACCTTATCACCTGGCTTAAACACCCTATTTCTGGCATCTTTGTCATACCACATTTTCATTTTCATCTGAGAACTCTTCAAATTTTCTTGTGCTAATTTACAAGCATTGTAAAGTTTTTCTTTGAAATCAGACACATAATCTAAAAGATTAAGATCACTAGTCTCAGTCAGC
>NW_026923896.1:0-22799 GCF_032062105.1 Saccostrea cuccullata
TATAATAACGGAAGTTAATTCAATTTGATATAGGACTTCCCTGTAATGAACGTAACAGGATCTACATTGTTTCTATATATATTTAGATATAGTAGAGAATCTTTGTACGTAGTATGTAATAGGTAAAATTGTAAGTCATGTATTTTGTATGTATTATATACAATTCTTCTTCTTATTTATGAAGGCGGAAAGCTAATATTGTTAACTTTCGAAAATCAATACTTATTTTGACAATCCTTTCCTTTGTTTGTGTGATTTAATTAAATTATTTTATTATTGTCTGAAAATGATGTTACTCTAGAGAATATTTAACTAATTTAATTCTCGTCACTTGAAAATAATATTCTTTTTAATACTTTTTTTTTTATATTTCTCATTCACTGCCATTTTGTCACCATTGCACTTATGGATTTCGTTTAAAAGTCACGGGGATATTTCTACTTGATTCGCCAATATCAAAAAAATATCGCAACAGAGAATAAATTCTACACCCTACTGTATACTGATAAATGCTTATATATTATATATAAAACCAAATTTTTAAAGTTTTGTTAATGTCCAAAGAATATCACGGTGATGTGAATTTTTAGAAGGTGGATCTACCTACACTGCCAGCTGAATCCTCCCTCCAAGATTGCATTGTCAACGATTTATGTGTCTATTGGGTGTAAATTAAAAAACACATCAAATAGTACGTGTCATAGATAGTTCTTTTTACTCGATACGCCTACAGAAGTTTTCCAGTAGTAGTGGTTATCCCCCCTTGGCAGGTTTCTTCCCGGCTTCTTTACCCTCGCTTTATCTAAATCTCTACACAATCCTGGAGCGTACAGACGATCTGCTCTGCTCGGGGATGCTGGGTCGCTAATTACCCAGATCCACAACAAGATCGCGCCAGAGTGCAAACTTCAAGAACCTAGCCATTCCAATAATTTCTGAGTAATTTCATTATACAAACTCAGCAGCGGCGTCCCTGATTAAGGGGCAGATTCAGGGATTGTGTGTTTTGTCGGTTTTACAGTGATGGAATGCAGAGAGATTGTCACAATACAAATGTTTTTTATTTGTTCAATAGAACAAATGTAATACTCTAAATGAATGGGATACACGCAATCATCGTTGATATGATTGAGTATTTCGTCAATGGTTATCGTTTGCATCTCAGCCCTTTACTGTTTTGGCAGCGTTTTTCATATTTTCGTAGATTTGGAAGGTCGCAAGAAAAACAATTGTACTGACATCACTCTGTGCCCGGGGGTTCTATCTAATATGAAGCAGATCAGTTGCATATCTCTTGGTGAAGCTTTGGATTGTCTCCTTACACAGAAAAAATTGGCTCTGTGAAAACATTTTGAGCTCACTCTTTGTTAAAGAAGCGAAGTTTTTGTAAATAAACGTATTGAATTACACGTAATTAATATGTTGGTTTGAAAAGAAGCTGATATAGCGAAAAGCATATTTTTGGTTTTATTTTTCCTCAGCTTTCCGCCGTCATTTGTCTTGTACCATATTAATCAATATGATCCGGTTTGACAAATGCGTCTCTGGAATTCACAAAAAATAACTGTAATTGTTCTGAGATTGTTTCAGATATAAGCCCTGAGGTACTCAAGAACAACACTATAAGGTTGAAATTGGGAGGAAATAATATTCAGCCCAATTTCCTGTATATATTCAACGCAGTTATCAATTTATAAACCACATGAATAGTGCATCATTAGGTGAAAAGACAAACATTTATGTATTTATTGCATACACATTAGAAACGCAAAGCTGTCTGTAGATTTTGCACGAAGTTTGGATAATCTGCGCATACAGACCGTTAGATATTCCTTTTTGTTAAGGGCAGTCGAAAGAACTCCTCAATAATATATAAATTTTTTTTACCTCCATGGCACCTGATCCCACCTCTGATGTTTTGGAGGTCCCTGTTTGCTCCGCTCCAATTTTGTATTGTTTTATGGACGTTTGATTTTGAATACTGTTCTTTATCTCCACATATTTGTTATAAAGGAATGTATACTTTAAGAAAATTGAAGTACCTTTAACGTGAGAGTTTGTGGAAGGAATCAGAGAATGACCGTTCCTAAATCATGCTTATTAAAATGACTTGAACTGCTTTTATCTCTATTTTTCAGTCTTTAATTTTAAAAATATTTACTCCTCCATGGTACCTGACACACCTCTGATGTTTTAGAGGTCCTTGTTTGTTCTGCGCTGGATTTGTTTTGTTTGAGCTGACCTTAAAACTTGATTACCGTTCGTATTCTCCATTTATTTTACCAAATATTTTATTATAGTTATATGGCTATTTCTAAACTACATAAGATACATAAAGACAAAAAAACCATTAGGCTCAAAAGTCCATACAGATTAGGAATAAAGCATGTACCTCCAAAACATCAGAGGTGGGATCAGGTACCAAGAAGGAGTGAGCATCCTCTGCCGACTGGTCAGACCCGCATTTGACAAATGATGTTATGAAAATTTTATCTGAACACTGATAATTTTATCTAGGGGCCTACTATTAAAAAACCAAATGGGATCATTATCATTTCTTTATTATTTTATTTTAAGCTTTTTAACATATTTCGTTTTCCCTAATTAAAAGAAATAAAAGCAAGTTAAAGCAAACATTTACAGACCGCTCAAAATGCAACATATTTCAATTAAAGCAGTATTAAAAACAACAATATATACCATACAGAAGATAAAATGTGAAGATTTCGGGTAACAGATGATTCATAAGCAGCAACGATTGGGTGAAAAATTATTCGTTTGTTCTTCACACACCTTTTTTACACACATTTATAAGATATATCTCCATGATCTCTTCGATACACTTTCCTTTACACATTTAAAAGACTACATAATATCATGTATTTGAGATCCAATTTCGTTTGCAGGGAGTATCTGTATGAATTGTGTATCCGCGTGACACAAAAACGTGTGAAAAATGACGTCATAATGATATCCCATCAAGGCAGGGACAGGAGTTGATTGAAATAAAGCATAGCTAAAGAAGGTTCGGAATACAACACTGGTAGCTTTAAAACAAGAGTGATGTTTTTCCACCGCATGAGCTTCCCTTTCTGTGATGGTGGTGCAATTCGACCTAATGTGTTGGAGTTTACGGATATGAAAATTTGTCCCAGTATAAGAAATGAGTCGATTTCTGTGTTAGTGTTCTGTGTTAGTGTTTACGCTTTGTATCAGTGTTGATAAGGGTATTTGATCCTCCGCAATATTGTAGGTGGAAGGATTTTTCTCTTTGTATCTGTATATGTAGAGCATATTGACCCCCTATATCAGTAGTAAAAGTGGTTTTCTCACTTTTTACATTAGAATTGATAGGTTTTTACCCTGTGTTTCAGTGTTATGGGGGTTGTGTATCCTCTTCATCATTGTTATGGACCTTATGCATCATTATAATTTCAGAAATATCGATATTCTTATCTTCTTATCTTTCTTCTTTGATGGTACATGAATACAATCTTTTTCAATGTTTGAGATGAAAACCTTCTGCTCCAGTGTGAATGAAGGATACAGACTTACTCTTAAAGTGGATTGGTGGGGATGACTTTTTCTCTATATGTAGTTTTGGAATACCTTCCTCTTTTTCTTTAGAGACATGTCTGAGGGATAGGACTAGAGGACGTGTTTTGTACGGAACATCGGTGATATTGATTCTGGTAGCTCTTGCTTTTGTACATGAACAACATCCTCAGCTCTTTTCTGAAGTAAGCTCCTGTGAGACAATAAAGAAAAAAGTTCACACAGTAGTTCATGTAGAAAATTGTCCTGGTAATGAACATGACATTAATGTTCCATGTCAGATCTGATCCATCGTGATTATATCTAAGTAAGTCGTCCGTGTTTGTCGTCTTAAGAAGTTTGGTCAGCAAGTGTTGTTTACTCCAGATGGCGGTGTAAGGGGTATTAAAGGCAATGAAACAGATAGAAATTGCTATCAAGATGATGGTGAACTCTAGTCGTATGATGCTTTCCTCAGTAATTACCTTGAACTCTCTGTGATGTTTATTCCGAATATATAACGTACGAATTATCATGGTATTCAAGACCGTTATGATAACGAAAGGAAGAAATATGATGCTCATTACAAAGATGCAATCTAGAATAAAACTAATGTCTTTGTTAGTTGGCTCGGCGGTGCAGACTTTGACCTTGTTAGGACCCACCTCAATGGAGGCGGTCAAGCATGGTTTGTACAGGCAGAGCACCAAAGCCAGGGTGATGACGGACGACACGATTTTTCTTGTTGAGTGCATGTCACAAAATGTTTTCCTTTTCAGAGTATGGCATACTCCGATGTACCGTTCAAACGTAAAACATACGATGATCCAGGAGGACAGAAATCGGGATATATATTGGAGGTAAATCAAAATTTGACATATGCCGTTCTGTTCAAGGAATGGCGCGGTGGGGACTCCAGGGGTGTAAGAAATGGCTCGCTTCACCCACTCAATTAAGACGTAAAATATAAGCGACATAAGATCTGCAGTTGATAGAGCAGCAAGGTATAAACTTGCCGAGAGTTTCCGCATATTTTTTGTCATGAAGACTCTGAGGGATAGGAGGTTTCCGAAAATCCCGATGACAAATATAAATGGCGTCATGTAGGTAAATATTTCCTCGCCTACTGTCGGGGAGTGGGTTTGTTCCACAACGGGCCTGCAGTTGTTATACGAATCATTCACTAGAGAGCAAGGTGCTTTGGTTTCCTGAAATTTATAAAAATAAAATTATTAAAATATGTCTTTGGAAAGAGAGAGAGAGAGAGAGAGAGAGGGGGGGGGGGGGGGAGAGTTGCTAATTAAAAAATCAAAATTCCAAAACTCATGTTGGATGGGTGTTTGAATGTCCGTTTGTTTAATGTAAAAGATACGACAAAATCTGACGCATCTTTTTCAAATTTGGATATTTAAAAGTCTTTATTAACTTCCCTTACTTATATAGTAAAATACTCTAATTACATGCATATGGAATAATTTATCTCTCTAAACTCCATTACGTAAAAGCATCCTCTGTGTACTCCTGAAAACAAGTTAATTAAACAGAAATATTAACAAATCTCTTATAAAGTTTTTATATAGTTCTGTGCTCGATACAAAACATTTTCATCTAATTAGGGAATTTCGCTCCTCAATGGCATCTGATCCAACCACTAATATTTGTTAAGTTCATTGCTTGCTATGCTCCAATTTTGTATTGTTTAATATACATTATTTTAAATGTAATATACTGTACTGTACATTATCTCCACATTTTATACAGTGCATCATTATGACAAATGCATACCAACGTTTTTAATACACCTTTTAAGCCATTATTTACACACTAAGTTCTCTTTGTTCCTATTGCACGAACACGACAAAGAGCACCTGATCCTACCTCTGATATTTTAATCGGTCCGTGTTTGCCTGGCTTGTACTGTTTCAACGGACTTCTGGACTTAACTATTCTACATGTTACTACAGTATGACATATTTCATTTTAGACCAACACAGTTTACAAGCAAATGTTTCAAAATTAGAACAAAATGGATTTTTTTCAATTGTTATTAAATATACTTTCATTTTTTACGTTAATTAAGAAGGATATTTTTTTTGCATGAAATACTGTGAAATCAAAATTTTTGTGGGGGTTTGTTGTTTTCGAGGTATGAGACCCACGAATTCATGTCTACAACGAAATGTTAAATGTTACATTCATAACTACTTGACAATTAATTCTTCATTAACGAATTCAAATCATCACGAACCAAGAGTTTTTTCTCAAACCACGAAAATTTGACCCCACGATATGTCAAATATGTGATTTTACAGTACATATCATGGGTTATTTTTGCTGTTGATGTTTATCCTAGAAACGCAATGATTTTATGCCACAAATCATATTGCTAGTGATCTCGATCAGGCCTTTTTTTTGCTATTTGAAGCTGAAGCAGTAAATAACTTGCGTGCAGTTTTTATAGTTTAATTTCTGGCCGAGGTTTGGACATTCAGATTTTATGCATTAAATTTGGCAAACTCGTTTTCTGTAGGATTATGTTTTTGTCACGTATAGGTTCCAATTTAGATAGTTGTTGGACTTGGTTTTAGTCCCAAAGCTTGACGGAAGCTTTATAAAAAGACATTGAACGAGCAATTAAAGAGAGTGTTATTAGTAAACTTGGGTTGGAGAATAGCCTCTAGATCTCCTAAGACTGCTGTTAACGGTGGAGAGGATGGAAAATCCCGGTCATCTTGAGCTTTCAAAATCATTTGGGAAATGATGTTCTGTAAAGGAGACGAACTGCTATGTGTCACATACAGGTTACGGACTCGTTATTGTTTTTGGACTCATTAAGACCTGTACAAGTCGCGCGGGAAATCGGGCCAATAATGAAGCGGAAATAATGATTAATTTACCTACTCATTCTCTCACAGTTAGAAATTAGTCATTTGCAAAATGAACAATACTTTTTTAGGCAAGGAAAAAAATCATTTGCTCGTAATTTTGTTAGAATTCTAAAATAAAACTATCTCAAAATAATACAAGAATTACCATTTAAATCATGTATTTCTGTTAATTGTATATTGACAAAAAATTATGTTTTAATATTTTGTTAGAATAATTCAATCCTGAAGATTAATTTTGCTTCTAAATTTTATTATTTTCATCTTTGATTTGTCATCGGGATTTTCGGAAACCTCCTATCCCTCGACATTTTTCTGCATCACCAATAATATTTTAATTTTAATTGCAAATTTATTAATTGTAATCCATACTTGTAAAATCTTAATTTGACGTTTTTCAATTTTTTTTTATAAAGTTATAATGGTTTATCTCATAGTTGTAATTTATTTTTATTTATTCAAATTCATTCATTAAACCAATCTTAACCTATCATAGTTCAATAAAATCTCGACACAATAAATGTACTATTATGTCTTTGTGAATAATTTTTCTTCATTTTTATCAATAGATAAGTTATTTCAGTCTGATTTGCCAATTGTAAATTAACTGATTAAATTCTAGAACCGATCTCAAATGAGTACTTATACTTTATTTAGTATAACTGCAAACGCTTTGTATTCGCAAGAAGTTTAGTTTTGCGTTATTATCAGTTTAATTTGCTTCCCTAAATTTTATTCTCCAGTATATTTGTATTATTAAACATCTAAAAATGAAAATAGAGCAATGCCCGAATTCGTAGAATTTTGTCTTGCTTATAAATATCAAAAAAGTTTTTATCTTGTCAAATAAAGTTAACGCAAAAAAATATATATACATTAGTGATTTACGCTAGATTATTTAAAACGTTTTGGTCTATCTGTTACCAGAGCCATTTCTTAAGGAGGCTGGGGGTCAACAAATTAGCCACCAGATTTAACTTGATATTTTAGATACGGTATCTTAAGCTGTCAACTATCATTTGGCAAAGAGAAATTTAATACATTTTGATTTTTAATTTTGATCATTTTTGTATATCTTTATATGGAGCTCTTCTTCTAAAGGAGGACAAAATAGTTTGAAAACGGCCACAACCCCCAGCCCTTTTTTATGAACTTAGGCGAAAATCGATGATAAATGACAGATTCTTGATAAACTGTAATTGAGAAGTCACAATTGATTTCTGTACTAAACGTTAATTGTTGAATTAGGTTTAAAGTGAGTTTTTAATTATCAAATTTATTTCAATTTAAAATCAACCTAATAAAAATTTACTTTGTCAAGTTAAGAGAAACATTGCCGATTTGTGTGCTTGCTTGTTTTATTACAATAATCTAATATAAACTTGAAAAGAAGAAAAGTGAAAAAGACTGAAATAAAATAGTGTTTTTTTTTTTTTTTTTTTTTTTTTTTTTTTTTTTTTTTTATAAATCGACGCTTTTGAAAATTATAAAGAATTTAAAAAAGTAATTGACAGATATTTCATTGTTGCCTTTCTTTTAATATTTTATAATAGATGTCAATTAGCAACCGTTTTTTTGCCTCATACCCACCTTGTTTTCTTTAAATTATCTAGATAAAATATTGCAGCATATTTATCATTCTAAACAACCATTGTATTATCCACAAAGTACATGTATCATCAAGAGGGAATCTTATACAAAGCACTTGAAATAAAAAAAAAATCGCACCAAAGAGATAAAAAAAATCAATTAATAAAGTTTCTGATAAACTATTTTCTATCCCGTTACTCCCTCGCTGTTTTAAAATCTCCATCAACACTTATAATAAGAAGCTATGTGTAAGACAGGGTCACGTGAGCCGATTGTTAATTTTTCATGTCTGGATCTACCGCTTTGGATTGCTTATCCGACACGAATATCTCGTGAGTTCTGCACTATCTAATTCAGTAACAAGTGCTCATCAAGAATTACACTGATGCTTATGTCAAATATTGTTTATTCTCTACGTTGTATGTACATTCTTGTTTACACTTGAAATATTGGGTTGAGGCAATTCTTTGTAATTTGGTTGTAAGGATGGTTAAAAAAGTAAAGATATCTGATTTATAAGTATTAAAATGTTTGCAATACATGCAATAGTTTTTTTATTAGTGTATTGGAAAAGAAAAAATATTTATTTTCATTCAGGAGATTTCAATTAAATTCTTATGGCTTCGAATTACATGCAAATATACAATTGTGTATTCACACAATACATGTGTATTTTTATTTCTGAAGGCAGTTTATTTTTTTTCGAAATATACCAGTATATGGATTATTAGTTGTTTTACGATAACCCTTTATATAAAAATCAACTTCATATTTCTTTCTTAAATTTCCATTATCCAATATTCTGTATAACAAATATACATCAGTACACATTTAACAAATAACATGAATCGTTCAATAGTGTGGACTGCTCATGTTCGACACACATAATTCACAAAGTTTAATTTTACTTGATAATTCCGATTATATTGTAAAGGGACGGGGTATGTGCACTTTCTTTGGGAGTAAGAGGTTTGTGTAATATTTGGGGTAGAGGTTTTTGAACTTTTCAGTTTGATTGTATAAAACATTAAAGACATTTTTGGAATGAAGTATTTCATTCTTCATTTTTTTTTTCATATATTACGTAGAGCAAACAAGTTTTCAAAGAAAACAAATATTACAACTTATACTCATAGTTCCTTTTCTAAGGAAGAAATTCTTCAAAATCATATGCCAGTTTTGAATATTTTTAATATCCCGAAGAACCAAAATGAATTGAAATACCATAAATATATATTGAATTCCGAAGCTTCATAAAAATCCTTACAAACAAAGTTAAATTGCGCGTTCCAGTGAATGTTCAACCAAGCCTTTTTCTTTACTCCTCACAAAGATATTGACATAAGTGAAGGAAAAACTTCAAGAGTACTGTGCAACAATATATTCAAGACGTGGTGTGAATTAAAGACGTACAACACACTGGGGGAGATAACTCCTGCGATTTCAATTGAACGTTTGACTTGACGTCAAATTTAACGTCAAAAATAAAGCGTCAAAATGACGAGTAATGTATATCAACCATAAAAAAAATGGGATATGGGGCTTGGTTGCGATTATGAGTACCATACTCAATCCATGAGTATTTTTTTTTATTAACCCGATTAAACTCCGTAAAAGCAAGACACAAAATACCATCTCCGAATGTCTATTTCATTTCATATACAATAAATCGTATTCTTGATCAAAGCGCAGCATTTATTTTATTCTGAAAATTTTATTTTACATTGCCGAAATTCACATTATGTACAATTGGCTATATAACATTTTCCGATTAGTGGTCTTTTTTTAAAAATAATTTTTGCATTCACGATATAAATATTGTTATTTCTTCTTTAATTAAAAAAAAAACAACAATAAACAAACCAAAAAGTTTTACAATGTAAAATCGATCTTATTCTCAGACCCTTACTGATCAAAGAGGAACAACTCTGAAAATGTAGGAGATGTTTGTTTTCCTCCCTTAAATCACTGTTTTCCGCATACACAGAATCAGATACATTTACAACAAGACCTGATAAATCCGAGAATTGAATGCTATAGATTTCATACACACAATGTAAGTAAAGAGTTGAAAAGAATTGTTTACTAGTACTGAAATTATCTGAATTTATGAATATCCTATTATTATTGCAACAAATCGTTTGACTTTCTGACACTGTCAACAATGTCGGTTCGCATTTCCTCGAATCAAAACAAAACGTAGCCTATACGATTTTTTTTCAATATCAATGTGCGAATGAATATAAATTAAAATAGATGAAGAGTTTGATGTTTGATATTTTTAATGTGGACGAATGCGGAATTTTCATTTTAACATTAGAAGCAACGACACTGAAAGAATGCGTACAAATATCGTGCGGGATGTACATGTATGCAAATGTCGATGTATCCCCATTCCCCACGGCTACATAATGTCTCGTTTAAAATAATGACATGAAAGAAACTATAATTATTCCATTTATATCACATGAGAGTTGAACATACACCATTTTTTAAACATAAAATTAAAGAAATAAAATTAAAAATCAGCATATTCAACATAAGTTGAATTCGTATCCAGGTTTCATGTGATATTGAATGCATGACGCATACATAAGTATATGGGCTATAAACACTAAAATCCCTCAGTAATTTTTTCCTGATACATATAAAACCAATAGTCAATATTTATTCTGCATTCTTGAATTTAAAAACTAATGCATACGATGACGAATATCTGCACTGTAAAAGAAGTTTCGTCAAACGCTAATGGTCTGCGGCGCAAAACATTAAGGGTTGGGGGGTGGGGGGGGGGGTATTCAAAAATTGCCTAAAAATCTACATTTAAATACGCTTTACATATGAGAACTTTGATATATCTAAGTTAATATATTTTTGAAGCAAAAGCAATATTCCAATTTGATTTTTTTAAAATGTGTATTTGTAGATTTATAGCATAGTGATCGACCCAAGTCTGAAATACGCGCGGGAACGTGATTTATTTAGAAAGGGGGAGGATATGATTTTCCGCTATTATATAAAAACTGGTCGTACAAAAATTATACAAAAAATTATAAAGATTATTTTTACTACCAGCTACCTAAATCAAGTTTTGTACAAAAATTAAACGACAG
This sequence comes from Saccostrea cuccullata, assembly GCF_032062105.1. Lineage (NCBI taxonomy): Eukaryota > Metazoa > Mollusca > Bivalvia > Ostreida > Ostreidae > Saccostrea > Saccostrea cuccullata. Next base: position 11,123 of record NW_026923896.1, read on the forward strand.
GTTTTTTCACAAAAAAATTTTGAAATTGAAAAATACACAATTTTCAAGGCTTAGATAATTCATAGTTTTTCAGTTTAAGGTCTTTAAAAATTTTTTTGATGATATTTATATAAAAAAGATGACTATATTTTTGTGTCAAATGGTTAAAGGAATAAGTCAATGAAATTTGACAGTTATAGCTAACCTGGCGTTTTTGAAAATCAAGGTTTAAGTAGCTCATTGATTAAAAATTTTCTCTCCTCGTAAACAACTAAAGGGGGGTAACTTTTGGAATTTCCTGTCCAAAAACTACTCGAACGATTTTGTCCAAAATGTGCATATACACAGTAGATATAGTCCTGTACTAAATATACAAAAATAACGAAAATTAAACGACAGGAATTTTTTGGGGTAGGTGTGTTGTACATCCTTAAATGTGCATACTCACAAATTCCAAAAAAAAAACTTTGGACAATTTTTGATCACAAGATTTAACCAAAATCAACAGGTTAAAAACTTACGACTTTTTTTAAATTTGTACACAACCATTTCTCACGTTAAATTAAAAACTTTTTGATATTATTGACAGCAGACCTATTTTTGTATTTATATGGATCACAATTTGTGAAAAAATCTTACACGTAAAATTATACATTTGCCGTGGCCTTCAACTCGATATTTGAATACATCGACGACGTATTGTAAATTAAAAATGGTTTTTCGATTCTTTCGATACGATATATCAGAATGAGCCTGAGATAAAAGATACCACAAAGTCTGACGCATCTGTTTGATTTTTGGATATTTTATTTGAAAAAGATGTCAATGATTATCTAACAACTAAGCTGTATGATAAACGTGCTGACTTTAACTTTTCCATCGTCAACTTCCTTTACTTATACAGATATATACCTTCATCACCTTCAAATGGAGGTTTTATCTCTCAATTGATTCGATACGCAAGAGCATATTCTACGTATGTACAATTTCTAAAACGAGGAAAATTATTGATAAACAAATTGATAAAACAAGAATGTCAGCATTCTCAATTATAGTCATCATTTCGTAAGTTCTATGATCGATACCATGACCATGTCAGCAAATACAATCTATCATTCATTCAAATGCTGACTGACATTTTCCATACTAATTATTAGTCCATTATATATTATATACACTGAATTGACGACGAATTTTTCCTTTATTTCCCGATCATGACAAGGAGCACGCGGTGGGTCTGACGGGTCGGTAGGAGATGCTCACTCCTCCATGGCACCTGATCCCACCTCTGATCTTTTGGAGGTCCGTGTTTGCTCTGCTCCTATTTTGTATTGTTTATCGGACATTTGACCGTTAATACTATTCATTTTCTACATATTTTTATTTATTGTATATATACACATATATATAAATACATTTTATTGTATACTAAAAATCACAATTATGTTTCAAAATGTTTGAAGAATACTTACAATTAAATAACAAATTAATTGAATCTTACAAAGCCTTTAAAAATTGGCTTCCAAGAATGTGATTCAAATTATAATCTTATCTTAATATTTTTACTAATTTTTTCTGTACTTAACTGAATGATTTGGATTAGAAGCTGTAGGTGTTAATCGTTTTATTAAGCGCTAAGCGCAGCGCAAAGCGCTTTCTGTCAGCGTAAATCTACTTCCGTCCCGGATCCAGCGCCATTATAAGCAAGATAGATAACTCCCTTGTTATTCTAAAAATATGCAACTGGAAATCCCTGACTCTCTTTCTGCTATTTTAGTGTAATGCTGCGTTACGTGCATTTCTGATAATAGAAGGCAATTAGTAGGGTTTAAGGATGTTCCACAGTTAGTAGATAAGAGCAGTTCTTATCATGCTCTTCTCTATACATTGTAGTTCAATTAAACAATGTCGGCACACATTAATTTGGTACCACGTAGCTTACAATTGCTGCCTCTATGGCGCAAATACTTAATTAAAAAAGTATATTAGTTATCATGTACATGCAATATAGTGAGTGAATATACAATACGTACCCTTTACATGGTTTAAAATCCAGATGGGATTTTGATAAGGTTTTAAATCTCACACTTGAAGTGAGTTATTCAGTAAAAGAAATCACATAAAATTGATTTACAATGTACTACTTACATAATATGGTACGTTCTATATATCCATATAAACTATAATTATTTTTTTCTTCTAGACAATTATTTCAGACAATGTAACTAAAACAAGCCTTTCTACTAACATCTTGCACCATGCTGAGATTTATCAATGAAGTTGATTTTCGCATCTAAGTATCAATTAGTAACAGACTGGAATGCATTCAAGGACGGTCTTTTTTAATGTAGACCTATACTTGTGTTTACATAATTCGAAAGGAAGGGCAGTTTGGGTTGTACAGACATGTAGAGCATGTGGTGGGTGTGTTTTCAACGAATCCACTCAAATAGTAAAACTTATTTCTCGGAATACATGCATTGTGCTCTAAAATTGTGCGTGTAGTGTGCAGGATATGGCGAAAAATGCTAAAACCTTAATTAACGTTGTTAGCAATGGACAGAAATACGACTGATGAAATGTTAAGCAAACGGTGTAATACTTGAAGTAGGGAACTAAAAATAGTTTATGTAAAGATGTATCTCATATATGTTGCCGATTCTTAATGAAGACTAAATACAATTAGAATAAAGTAATGTTGTATACCTTCATGAAGATTTATTAATACTTGAGATTAAGAGATTAATACTGTATTTTCCTTCTTGGACTCTTGAATTATTTTAAAATTATTGAAAGAGCAGAAATATTATGAGCAATTATTTTCAGTATTCCTTTTTAATTAGCACTACAATGCCGTAGATATGTTTTTCCTCTCAACATGTTTTGCATGGTAGTGAAGATCATAAATACACAAGTAAAGAATGGTGAAAAGCACCAAGCGTCCGCAAAAATACTGAAGCATTTTAAATTATTTCAACAATAGTCAAAAATACTTTTGGGGTTTAATGATGTATTTTTAATCCAAAGAAAAAAACGTGTAAAATTTTTATTGCAACATTTTATATCAACACAAATGTTACTGCAAATACATGTGCGCTATAAATCATATATTTGAAAATCAGAGATTACAGGATAGCATCAAAAGATAAATATACAGCAAAACTCGGTTATAACGAAGTTACATGGACATATGAAATTACTTCGCTATATCCGTAATTCGTTATAACCGTATAAGAAATTCATTAAATTAATATAGCTGGGGATCCAAGATGACTTCGCTATATCCGTACATTTGCAAGTATCCATGTTCGTACTAAACGAGTTTTGCTGTAATACTCAGTATCTTTATACTAAATTGTATATTTACATATATTATCTCTGACATAAAGGGCGTTAATTCTATGGATGTTCATTTCATTTACATATAGTTTTGTCGTATGACGTTGTTACAAACATGATGTCAATATTTAATTTGAAAAAAAAACTTGTAAACCAGGGTTCGACACTAACGGTAGCCCGCTGGCCCGGAAAAACTGAATATTGAAGTCGGGCTGCCAAACATTCCTTTAAACTTGCCCTGCAGGGCTACTAAGAATTTTACTAAGTACTCACTCAGAGCAACAAAAATAATTATCAATTACACAATGTATCTAATAATTATTAAATCTATTTTCAAACATGTTTTATCATCATAATTATTATTTTTGTATGTCAAAAATATGAAATTTAAAGGTGATTCGAAATACCCTAAATGATTTTATATGTGTACTTCCTAAATGTCTAAAGGTACAATCATAGATTGACATATAATTTTACCCCAAATACAGCCAGAATGCAGGATTTGGCATCTCTATTTTCAAAATTTCTCGGGGAAGGCCCCCTGTACCCCCACCAGCAGGAGGGGAAAACTCCCTCCCGCACCTACCCTTCTTGTCACTCCGTGACTCGACCACCAGCATTCGGCTGCTGGACAACTAATACATGAACAGGACTAGCAGCAATTAGAAATGGCTAGCCCTGCTGACAACTATGGTTTAAAAGTTAGTGTCGACCCCTGTAAACGCAGAATGAATTTGTTATTGAATATGATCACCAGAAGATATTATCTTTCAGTGTTTCACGTAATTGAGAGGAATTTTAGCGACATTTTCAAGTGTTCACATTTTTTTTAAAATACAATGTATACATTTTCCAGCAAAAGTATAGCAACATGTACATTTAGAGTTGAAATTTCATCGGAAAACTCGATTACCATCTCCCTTCCAATAAATTGCAATTTATACGCAAATACGACCTCTTAATTATAGATTCCTACAAGGCGATGGGGAAGGAAAATAATTTTACACGCAAAAATATTTTCTGGCAATTACGTGTACAGTACTGTAAGATAAATTAATTGATATTTTAACATACATGTACGAAGATAATGTATAATGCTTGAAAAAAAGGCATGAGACAATGTTGAATTTCATATCCCAACGGGGTTCACATATTCAGGACCCGCATACTTTTTGACAACTGTGTTCGGCCTAGCGCTTTCGCACTGTCAAAATATCGCTTAAAATTCAATACAACAGGACATTTTAAATTAAAATAATTCTGACGAATTTCAAATCAATATGCTTAGCGCTTCCCAGTACTTTCAGTACTTTGATTAGAAAGAAGTATTATCGCAAAAGGAAGTCAATTTGTTAAGTTAAAAGTAATTATATTGAAGGTTCCGGTGGAATTTTTACAGAGTTTTATATAGAGTGTAAAATTCCTAATAACCTACCCACCAGAATTATAGTTGTAGGGTGAAGATGAACATGAACAGGAAGAAGAAATATGCTTCAGATATTCGATACCTAGGTTATGTAAAGTATAATTCTTATTGTCAAATTGTATTTTTGAAAAATAGTTTGTACGAGGGGTGATCAAAAAGTTCGCGAACTACCTCTATATCTACAAAACCACAATTCATATTAGAATGAAGTTCGGTACACACATAGTCATACACAAGTTCTATAAATAGCATATGCTGAAAAAAGTTTTTCTTCTTGTTTGTGACGTCACAATGTGAAAATGATGTCACTACGTAGGTCACTTGTGACAAAAAATGATTGTCTCAGTCGAACTCGTTCAACAAACGACTATACAATTTAATGTATATCTTAGAAATCTCTCTGCAGTAGCATATACACAGTTTATTAAGATAAACGAGTTCCTATAAATTCAATTAATGATTGGGTTGATCGTTTTAGTGAAGGAACGCAGAAATAATAGAAATAATACTTGTCATCTTGCCCAGTGAAAGCAAGTTTGAAAAGATATGTGTTTTTAATTCAGCAATTTGCCATCAAAGACCTCCAATTTACACTTTGAAAAATAGTTGAATATTTAAACAATAATATGATTATCAAATACCTAAGATATCGTTTACTTTAGATTTTAAACATATTAGATATGATAAAAAGGAGGCACCCATTCTCTATCCACTTTGAATAAACGTCTCTCCCGAGACAGAAGATTTGTGTTTTAATAGTCGCCATGCTTATTTTTGGAAAGAATATTCTTATCCACCCATTCTGTTGCCGAGATTTGACCATCTCTGGCAAATGAACTGTTCTTTTCATAAAAATTAACTCATATGGAAAGAAATATAAAACTCAGAAAAATCTTGCAACTTTTGTGACAAAACGCTATGGAGGGGGTCACGTGACCGCCAATATCACGTGATTCGCGCATGTGCAGAGCGGTGGTTGATGTGCGTTAAACTCGGAGAGGAACAATTTAAAATATAATCAACATGAAAACCAAATATTGTTTCTTTTATGGAAGTTATTCAATTAGTTTGCGAACTTTTTGATCACCCCTCGTATTTTGTTTTACGTCCCTCTCAATTTGCCGGTGTATAGATGCAAATATTTCCCGATCCTGACAAGGAGCAACGGCGTGTGTGACCGGTCGACAAGAGATGCTCACTCCTCCAGGGCACCCAATCCCACCTCTGATAGCTCTGTTTGCTCTGCTCCTATTTTGCATTGTGTTATGGACTTTTGCTTTTGAAAACTGTTTGTTTTCTAGCAGACCTATTTTTGTATTCACATGAAGCAGACTTTGTGCAAAATCTTATGCGTAAAAAGAAGAAATAACTTGTTGTGGCCTTCAACTCGACATTCTGATATATTGACGCCGTTTTGTCAATCAACAATAGTGATTTCCATTATTATGTCAAAACGATATATATCCTGGTGAGCTTGAGATAAAAAGACACCATAGAGTCTGACACATCTGTTTCATATTTGGATATTTTACTTGAAAAAGACGTTAAGGGTAATCTACGTAACAACCAAGCTCTATGATAAACGTGATGACCTAAACTTTTCTATCTTCAACTTCTTACTTATGCAGCAAAATACCTTCATCACCTGCATATGGCGTTTATATACATGTATCTCATTTGATCGATACACAAAAGCATGGTCTACGAATGAACAATTTCTAAAATGAGGTAAGTTATTGACAAACAAATTGATAAAAAAAAGTCATCATTTCGTAAGTTCTATGGTCGATACAATGGATTTTTTCGTCATTTCCCGATCACGAAAAGGGGCACGCGGCGGGTGTGACAGGTCACAAGGGACGCTCACTCTTCCATGGCACCTGATCCCATCTCCAATATTTTAGATGTCTGTGGTATTTCTATGGCTATTTTGTATTGTTTTATGGACTTTTGATCTTGAATACTGTTCGTTATCTCCACTATTTTATTGCTCCATTCAATGTTTCATTTACAGGAAAGTGGATATCGTAATACTCTGCAGTTCGATCAGGAATAGGGTCCCTTAGAAACCCAGTTTACCATTTCTATTCATAGTTGTATAATAATAACAAGAGGCCCATGGGCCAAATCGCTCACCTGAGCACTAAGGGTAGGAAAAAGTAGAAAATGGCTTTTTATAGTAAAGTTTGAATCCAAAAGTAGTCCCATGAGCAATCATGGATTTGCTATTTTTTAGAAAATGATTTTTAAAGAATTTTCCTGTATATATCTTTAAAAACTTTGGTCGGCCATTTTGGCCCCGCCCTACCCCCGGGGTCATGATTTGAACAAACTTGAATCTACACTACCTGAGCATGCTTCCATATAAATATGATGAATTATGGCTTTGTCATTCTTGAGAAGAAGATTTTTAAAGAATTTTCCTATATATTTCTATGTAAAATTTTGGTCGGCCATTTTAGCCCCGCCCTACCCCCGGGGGTCATGATTTGAACAAACTTGAATCTACATTTCCTGAACATGCTTCCATATAAATATGATGAAATATGGCTTTATCATTCTTGAGAAGAAGATTTTTAAAGAATTTTCCTATATATTTCTATGCAAAACTTTGGTCGGTCATTTTGGCCCCACCCTACCCCCCGGGGGGGGGGGGGGGTGTCATGATTTGAACAAATTTAAATCTACATAACCTGAACATGCTTCCTTATAAATATGATGAATTATGACTTTATCATTCTTGAGAAGATTTTTAAAGAATTTTCCTATATATTTCTATGTAAAACTTTGGTCGGTCATTTTGGCCCCACCCTACCCCGGGGGGTCATGATTTGAACAAACTTGAATCTACACTACCTGAACATGCTTCCATATAAATATGATGAACTATGGCTTTGTCATTCTTGAGAAGAAGATTTTTAAAGAATTTTCCTATATATTTCTTTGTAAAACTTTGGTCGGCCATTTTGACCCCGCCCTTCCCCGGGGGATCATGTTTTGAATAAACCTGAATCTACACTACCTGAGGATGTTTCCCCATAAGTTTCATCGTTCCTGGCCCAGTGGTTCTTGAGAAGAAGATTTTTAAAATATGCCACCAAATTTTCATTAATTCCCAATTATCTCCCCTTGAATGAGGGCGTGGCCCTTCATTTGAACAAACTTGAATCCCCTTCACCCAAGGATACTTTGTGGAAGTTTGGTTGAAATTGGCCCTGCGGTTCTTGAGAAGAAGTCGAAAATGTGAAAAGTTTACAGACAGACGGACGCCGGACAAAATGTGATCAGAAAAGCTTACTTGAGCTTTCAGCTCAGGTGAGCTAAAAAGGAAAGGAAATCTTTTAATCCCTAACATTTAAATATAAAAGCCAAATCAGTAAAATTACTTTGACTATTTCATTTAAAAAGGAAAAAAAACAAGACACCTATAAAACTTAATTAATGTATTAAAACTATTGTTCTCGTTTTTGTTCTCGTTTTGTTTTCAATTACTTTTTTGTCACGGTGGTCCTAATTTAGATAGTTGTTTGACTTGGTTTAAGTCCCAAAGCTTTCCGGAAACATTTCTTATGAACCATTAAAGAGATTGGATCCGTAAATTAAAATTTAAATATCGTCAGGAGATCACTCAGGAATATAGGAAGGCGGGAAGAGTGATAAATAAAGATATCTCTCGGTCATTTCGACATCTAGTATACAAAATCACTAGGGAAATCTTGACCTTTTAAAGTGACGGACTTTCATGCGCCAAATGAGTGACTGGATTTTTTTAATTGAAGTAACTTGGATATGTACGATTCACGCGGGAAATCAGGCTAATATTGTGCCGGAAATAACGATTACTCTCCCAAACAACGTACCACTCATTCGCAAAATGAACAAGAATTACTTTTCCCAAATCAACTGTCATTTGCTATTAGCTTGAAACATTTAAAAAATACAGGCATAAAATAATCAAGACTTGCAAGATGTAAATCATCGTCAGATACCCATGGGTGATTCCGTTTTGATAGGTAAAAGACGAGGGCATACGGGGAGGAATGTAAATCATGTGATTTTGAATGTACTTCAAGACAAAGATGGAGATTGACTTCGATTTCTCTAATATTCACAATAAAATAAATATGTTTTTTTTATTCTTGATTGTAATCAAGCTGTTAATCATCAGACTTTCCGACATCGATTTAATATTCCATAGTCTTCTTTGCAATCGTGTTTAATGTATCCCCTCCCCTTTATTTATTATCGACGATCTTGATCATGAAGTCAAACGAAGGAGATAGAAAGAGAAAAAAATTAGCATGTTATAATTATATGTATTATTAATTTTTGGGGTTTTGGCAAAACAAAATTTAAAAAAGTACAAAAGGGAAAACACTTTTATGAGAAGTTAATTAGTTTTGAATTAAACAACATAATGCGATAAGCATTTTTAAAAATCACTGAAATAATATATCTTGCAATTATTTAAAAAAAAAAATCTGATCGTTTTTAAATATTTATGATTATAATATCTTATTTTTGTTATACCTTGTATGTGCCTTTCTTAAAATCCATTTAAAATTTGACATTTATTTTGTCAATTGATTAAGTTTAAATATCCGTATAACAAGAGTTCTTTAGAAGGTAATATTTTTTACTTGTATACACTAGTGTAATACCTATTGTGTTTTCAGGGTCCATACAGATGTAAGATGTCTTTTAAAATTATTCTCAGAAAAAAGGAAGAAAAACACTTTAACTTGATGTTACCTTCTAAGCATATCAACTAAACGCCACACATCTGAAAGTTTGATTTAATTTAAACATATAAATTTTCTTTTGAAGCACAAAAGAATCAGAAACAACGTTTTTAAAATTGGGTGTATAAATTAAGGGGGAAAAGAGTTGATTTTAAATTTTGGGATTTACATACAATTTGAATTAATTGATGAATAAACTTTTCCGTCTTCATGTCATACCCTGATGAAACTCTAAAAATAATATTTTATTTCTGATATTTATAATTTACTTTCTTATTCATGTTAGAAAGAAATATCAGGCATTATTTAGACTTTGGTTTTGATGTAATTTAATTCTGGTTGTAACGCTGTATTTGATTGGATAAAAAATTTACTTTATATCGTATAAAATGGGTTGCCTACGTCACAATGACTTTGTGACCCTACACACAGAGTCATTGAATATTTATTAAAGAAAGACATAAATATAACCTTAAAAGCACTTTAATTAAAAGTATTATTTAAAACACATACCATAAAATACAAATTGTATTACAAAGATAATTAAAAAATCGTTAAGTTGTCTTATAATCTAAGTTCTTATTTCGGATTTTCCTGTTATTTCCAATCGTGACAAGGAGCAAACGGTGCCTGACAGGTCTGGGGATGCTCATTCCTACATGACAGCTGATCCCACCTATGATGTTTTTGAGGTCTGTGTTTGTTCTGCTCCTATTTAGTATTGTTTAATGGACGTTTGATTTTGAATACTGTTGTTATCTTCCACATGTTCCATTCCTTTCCTTAGAAAATCCCACCAGGCGAGGTCTGTAAAAACCAGGTTATATGAACTGCTTCCATGTGAACGTCATGTCTGATCTAGAAGATCTGATCCGCAATATCTACGCTTCTCTAATGCAATAACAAGTATTCGTCAAATATTATTTGGAAGCAGATTTTAAGTGTTTTCTCAACAGAGTTGTGAAGTGCTTGGTTTCTATCGCATGTTGATCCTGATGTTAGTAAGTTAAACATTGATTTATCGTCACGCAGTATTCAATTTGTCGCACGCCAGTGTGTATAGGACCAAGACATCCAGACATATGAATTCAACGCTTAAATATGATTGTCTATTGTAACCATGATAAACAGCAAAGAAATTAAACAGAATCAAAATATCTGAAAGCAATTAAAAGAAATCAACTGCGTAATATGTGCTCAAGTGCCTCTTTACGTAGAGAGAGTGTTAAAAAATAACCTTTACCTAAGGATCCACTATCTCAAAAATAATATGAAAACGTTTAGTGCACGCATTTAATGTATTATTTTTTTAATTAATAATTGAAATATTAAACATGGTGCAGGTTTTTGAGAAAAGTTTATGATTCTGAAGTGCATTGTTATTTATATCAAACACGGTACAATACAGGATTAAAATTTATTCACAGGGTTACAAATATTTTTCGATAATTAGGAAGTGATAAATGTATAAAAAGTTTTACCATCAGAAATATAATTGGCACATATTTAGCCTTTCATTAAAATCCAAAGTGATACTCATGTCTACAAACTTAAAAATGTTTAATAATATTTCGCAGCGTGGATTTTATCAATAACATGATTATATTCAGGTTCATTTAATGAATACCGCAAATTTATAACATAACTTTTTTGTATTTTCACAGTATTCTTTAATTGTAAAAAAAAAACCCTGTCATGATCAATTCAGTAATATTACTATAATTCGAATTCTGGAAAGGCAAAAATACGGACCCTTGTTTACACTAGAGGTAGAATCAGGTACCTTGGGAAAAAAAGCATCCCTGTTGACCAGATACACGGTTGTGAGTTTAATTGAAACAAATGGAGCATATGAGATAACGAAAATATTTAAGATCAGAAGTCCATAAAAGATACAAAATAGGAACAGAGCAAACACGGACATCCGAAACATCGGAGGTGGGACCAGGTGCAATGGAGGAGCATCCCTGCCAACCGGTCACACCCTCTGTGCTCCTTGTCATAAACGGGGAAATAACGGGAAAAAATTTGTCTTTAATTCAGTTTTAAAATTTTAAAGGAAAACCCAAAAGATTTGACTCTCAATGTCTTGATGGAAAGATAATTTTTCATAAAGTATCTCTTACTTCCATGCGCCTTATTACCCTGTAATATTTTTTTTAAATTTTTAAATCGCGCGGGGGGGTAAATA
>NW_026923897.1:0-22591 GCF_032062105.1 Saccostrea cuccullata
ACCTCTCCATCAACGATATCAACATACCGATAATTTTAGTAGATTTTTTTTAATACAGAAATTTTGCCCAAAATTTATTGGAATCTTTAAGATACATATTTCTGGGAAATTTTATAACTATATGACGTCCGTAAGAGTAAATAAATGCAGAGTCCGCGTAATTTTTGAACGGCCCTAGCTCGTACATGTACTGATGTTTTTTTTTATTTTAAAAATCTTATATGTTAATGAAAATTTTATAAAACGTCTTAAGACAGAAATAAAGCACAAACAATAATTTATTTTCTCTTTGTCTTCATCATTAATATAGCCCTAATTGTAAAAATAAATAAATAAATAAACCACGTCACAAGAATATAAAACAATAATGAAACGAATACTGATAATTTTTTATGTAAAGAAAATATTGTACATAGTATGTAGAGAAAACATTGTCAGCACTGTTCAAGTTTTTTTTTTTATGATTATTTTTTTCGTAGATCATGCATAGATCTGATCTTATGTGTACTGAAAAATCAGACAGTAGCCCTATGTATAATATAATACCCAGGCACATGTGCGTTAGATCTAACCTCAAAAGTTCAAAACATATTCAGTTTAACTTTTCAAGTCTGATGGCAATACATTTTACTTATTCAAAGTAGTGTAAGAAGACCTACTTTTCTTTTAAATCAAACTCTTGCCAACTAAGTCGAATGTTGCAGAATCAAATTGTGAAAATATAGGTTTACATTTTATTAGGAGCAATTTCAATTTTAAAATAATCGTTCATGAAAAAAGAAAATGAAGAATGCCGCTTTTAATATAATTATAACTGTCCAACGATTTGTTTTTTATATCTTCGCTGTCGTAATCTAATGTATTACATAAATAAAATAAGAAAACACATATACACTGTAGAACATACCGCGGTACATACAAAAGACTAAAAAAAAGATTCGCGGAGTTTTCACTTAACAAGTAATTAAAATTGCAGTCATTTATGTGTCAGTTTTGGGACACCCCCCCCCCCCGGCCAAATACCAACTTGCTGACGACCTCGACTGTACCAAAATCCCTTGCCTTATAATCCCCCCATTTCTAACGCAAAAACCTGCATCCGCGCCTGTGACTGTACGTGTGGGGTTTGACGTCCTTTAGTTTAGTGACGAAATCATCCAATAACTGATATGTATCATGTTTGCATCGATTTTTATTTAAATTCTATGCAAAAACAAAATCTCAACAAGAATATCATAAATGTTTATTACACTTTGCTAGTGCGCTGAAAAATTACATTCGTTCACATGTATTCTGAAATGGTTGCTAGAGAGTTTGTTTATGCAGCGTCACGGACGCAATGGCGGCTGTTCTCTGCGACGCCTATCGGGATGAAATTTAACTAAGGGACATAACTGAAAAAAGTTGTGTATAGAATATATATGCACAACATGCATTCAGTTATGCATATTTATTGTATCTTTATCATAAGGACTTCATATTTTATCAAAATGTAATGTATTTTAGCCATTTAAAGACATGTTTACAATTTGTTCTCACTGCACTAAAGGTGGCTGGACATCCCCCTTAAATGGATATAGGGAAAGGCTTATAAATAAAGTGGAGAAAATGTAAATATACATGAATGATTTTTATCCCAATATCTTACCTTGCATTTCAGAAAAAGCCTTTACCATTTTGTTAAAAAAAAAGCACTAAAAAAAAAATAAAGACTGATATCTTTTCGATAGGATTTTTATGTCAGCCTATAAAACTGACAATTTTCCGTATTTATATCAAATTTTTAACGTACGTTAAACTTTTAGGATTGCTACCTCCTAGTGACAGATTTTTTATCCCACTTAAAACGCATTTAAGCTTTCAAGTCGTGATTGTTTACAGTAGAATTGTCATAAATATTATTTTATTCCCAAATGCGCTTTAAGTGTACAAAATGTTTGTTTGAAAAAAATAGTTTAAGCAAAAAACTTAATAACCACGTGTTTTATTTATTTTGTCATGGTTTTTCTAAATGCTGTTATCTGATTGGTCAGAAGGACTAGCTTTGTATTAATAGCAATTCACGGTTATCGTTCTTGACTCCCATATTTAGAAATCGTCCAGACCTGTTCAGAAGTCCATAATGCCCTTTTGCTAACACACAGACTCCACAACTGGTTTTGTGGACCTGCTGGTAACATATATTTACATTTACAAATTCATACAAACTTTTTTTTCAGGCAATTTGTGAATCTGTACATTGTCATATGAAAATTCTGCAATATACTGATATGTATTTAAAGATGATTTAATAAAATTAAACAGGGAATCTTTGTTACAAGTTGTATCTCTCAATCTACACTTCATCTTATATTTAGAAATTTTTAAGGCAATGTAAGATATCAATGTATTCATGCTGTTGGTAACATCTGTGTTTTCATAAAAAAACCTATTACAATAAGCTTCCAACTTATTTTGAAACCTAAAAGGGTACTTATTTTATGTCATATAAGATTTGAGTCATTACAGTTAAATAAAAGGTGTATTATATTTTCAATATCTCCACAGTTAGCACTAAATTTTTGCACATTTCCACTTACTAACACTCAAATTATTGTTTGATAAATCATGAAATTTTTTATTAAATTCTGTTATATGCTTATCAGATATTTTCGAGATTTCACATGATAAATGGAAGCCCATAGATACCTGGGAGTATCAAACAATTCACTCAATTAATGTTCCGTTATTGGTCTAATTTTTTCCGATGAGTATTTTATAAAAAAAATAGATGATTTTATTTTATTTATTTGTGTATACCCGTTTCCTTTTAATAGTGCAGCAGTACTGTGTCTTATATTGATATACTTTGCCTTTTCACACTTAAATGTTTTTGAAAATTTATTGAAAATAGTCTTCATAATGAGGTATTCACACGAGAAATTAATTTTGTATAAAAATTTATCATAGAAATACCTAATTTCACGGAATATCTCATCTGCGTCAAAGAGGTCTCTTATATTACAAATTTCCTGATTTAATCCAATTATAAAGATAAATTGGTTTGTTTTTATGTGTAAAAATTTATTTTTCCATATTGGTAAAAATAGAAATTCATCTGTGTATAGCTTTGGAAATCTAATCATTTTACATGCATTGAATGCACAAATGATTCTTTACAAAAGATTGGAATGTTTTTAGCTCTTTGTAGTCATCTACATTTCTTAAATTAGTTTTTAAAATGTATTTTAATGACAATTTTTCCCGTTTAAATTGATAGTTTAAGAATGATACAAGACTAGAATTTGTATTTAGTAATCTTGGAATCCAAGATGCTTCAATTGGATGATTGGAGTTTAGATTCAATGTCTATAATGTTAATATCTCCTTGTTTTTCATCCCCAATAAGTGTATTTCTTTTTATACGGCCTTTACTATTCCATACGAAGTTAAAGATTAATTCATTTATTTGTTTAATAATTCCTCAGGGTGGATTGGGAAGAATGGTTGCATTATTTTGTAATTCTGAAATGCACAATGTATTAATTATTTCTTTTTTTTCCAAAGATGGTTATTTTTTTCTTTTCCCATGATTCTAAACTCTGTGCTATTTTATCTATTTTATCTTGCCAATTTTTTCTAAGCATAATTTTTGTTGTGTCCTACAAATATCCCTTATGTTTTTATTGGATCTTTGGTCACTTTTATCCCTTCTATACTATTGTACGAATTTCTCAGGGATCCTAGTAATAAACATTCTGATTTATAAATGTTACGATTTGGTCCTGCAACTCTCAAAAAGTTTTGTACCACTTTATTGAATTTAATCTAGTGACCAACCTGTATTTATATCCCGATAAATGTTTTAAAATGATACCTTATTTCTTAAATATTAAGAACATATCAGAATTTTCTTTTCGGAATTGGTAATTTTATAGTTTGTCTGAATTGACGCCTTTACAATAATGAACCATAGGTTGAATAAGATCCAATTGAGGAGTAAGCATCCCTTGTCAATCTGCACCGCGTGCTCAATGTTATGATAGGGCAAATGGAAATACACGTTGACAATAGTGTGAAAGAAATGGCAATGCAAATTCCGTGAACATCATTAGTCTACAATTGGGTTAAAGATAGATTGTATTTGCTAACACGACCATTGTATATACCATAGAATTTGCGAAACGTCGACTTAATTGAAACAATACTGTTTCATTGATTAATTTATCAAACTATACAATTATTAAATCATTCCCTTCATTCTGAAATCAAGCTAATTTAAAATGATTACTGATGAATTGTAAAATAAAAAAAATTTAAAAAGGCATATTAATGACTTACTTTTAATGTCCATTGTTCCATGATCACATTGATCCTTCTCAGTTGAGGTTGACATTTTCTGATTCGTAATTCCCTTTTAGTGAGCATTGACAGAATCTGAAAATAGAAATAAGAATAGAAAATTACAAACAATAAGAAATGGTTCGATAGGAATCTTTTAGAGGAGAAAAGGTGCTATGGTATGAAGTTTTTCTGCATGAAGTTTTTTTCTTTTTTACGAGAAATGAATAATCATGTAATACTATTAAGTTCTTTTCAGACTTACAATAACCACTTATTTTTTTCAAGACTGATGATAAGAAGTTCTTTCAACTAGAACCTCAGGTCATCTGCAAAAAGACTGTTTTTTCTCGTAATAACTAAAATTATATGAATCCTTTCATGCATTAGAGGTACAAAAGTTAATTTATCAGATACGATGACTGCCTGTTGATTATCTAATACTCCGATCTTAAAATTTTTGTAATTTTTATGCCCTTGTAAATGAAGTTTCGGGGGTACCGTTTATCACTTTTTATTGAGAGAACTTTATTTTCGCATATTTATACGAGACAGTGTGCTCGCAAAGTATTAATTCTCACGTATAATAGTATTCCTTAGGATAATATAGAGCAATAAGCACAATTTGAGAATATTTTGTCTCGCTTATCAAGAGTCAATAACTACGAGGGGTTATCAAAAAGTTCGTGGACTATGACTATAAAATTAGTACTATGTAGTCTATCCTTTCGAAATTTATATGGAACATAAAATAAAGAAATGTTAAAAATTTTAGCTTGATACGTCTATTATTTACCAAATTATTATAAAATGAAAACGACATTATATGATCACCTGTCGCCGTCGCCATTTAGTTTCATGACGTCCGACAACGTCATTATTTTTTAATATCCGCTTCTTCTACCTCGTTCACTTATTTTGATGAGATTCCCCAGAGCTGAGTAAGAACTTCAACCTGTCTTGTTTTAATGACTTTACAATGTCATGAACAGTGGCTTCCAATGCATATATTATTGCAAATGGATTTATACATTGGGAGAGACCCTCGCTTGGTTGTGCCAGCATATTTTGTTTTTTGGAGTTCAACATGGCTTTAAACATGATCAACGTCATTATTTGGCGTTATTGATTTTTCAACCCTTGACTACAAATCGACATTAACTGTGCATCCCTTTTCTCTCTGAATCTATTTTGCCATTTAAAAAAGTAATCTAGATGCATATTATTTCTCCGTAGCCAATTTAAACATTCCTAGATGTATAGCAGTTTTTCCATGGGCAAAACTTGATAGAATGTTGAAAAAGGAAACCCCTCCTCCCTTTTGACGTCATTTTCAAGGCAATATTTATTCGGATACTCCATGTAAAATTCACGATAAAATTTCATAGAACTTCCAGAATGTGGTAAAAATTTAATATTTTATGGAACAATAGTGTCTCAACACATACCTGAATTAAAGGGATTTTTGGATTTCAAATATTCATATCAAAAGTTTTTCTTAGTTACACTTAGGTCGTAAAAAACGTTTTCGAGGTTGCGCCGCATGGACATACCATTACTTACAAAAACATTACTAATTTATTAAAAAATAAAATTTATGATTTGTGATTTATTCTATAGATAGAAAAGATTATGATAACTACAAATTTGAAAATTCATTCATGTACCTAAAGCGGTTTTAATTTTATGGCGCTAGTCCATGAACTTTTTGATAGCCCCTCGTATATCGCGAAAATAAGGTGTCGCGAAAAAATTTAGTGATCTGTAGTATACAGTATTTGTCCTGTCCGTCTGTCTGTCTAGCTTTACAAATATCTGTCCGTATAGCTGTCTGTCTGCCTATTTATCTATAAAAAGTAAACCTCCATGACTTTTGAGTGGTTGGGAATTTGGATTTCATATTCCACAGGTGTCTTTCTTGTGACAAGTCATTTCTTTGAGCACCATCTAATTTGACCTTTTTATCTTGACCTTTAAAATCGACTTCGTTTGTATAAGATTCCACTTTTCAACCGTGGCCATATCTTTCAAAAATTTGGAGCAAGGGCTTTATACTTCACAAATTTATTCATTGTGACAAGACCTTTCAGAATGTGCTATTCATTTGGATACCAATAACATTATCTTAAACCTTTGACCTTGACTTTTTGAGTTTGACATGCATTTGAGAACATTCCACCCTCGCACTAAGCTCCCGTCGAGGGCATCAGTGTTTCATAAACACATCTCTTGTTAATTCAAAATTACATATATATGTTGCACATTTGAGAAAGAAAATACGATTAAAGCATACTTAATAATCTGTTGAGCAAATGTGTCAGATTTGTTGTTATCATATCATATACAGAAAAACTTTTAATCAATTTTCATAGAAAAAATATGATGGGCTATAAGTCCAAGATATCAAAATAACAAATCTGTAGATTTAAGGTTTCGTCAAAGGTCAACATGTCCAAAAAATTTATTTTTACTATCATAGCCCCAAAACTATGTTAGGTATAAAGTTAAAACTTTTACAGTTTATAAACTTTTTATTGATTAACAGATAGAAAGTGTCCCTTGACGAAAAAATACTTTGATTAATATTAATTGAGAAAAATTCTTCTTAAAAATGCATATATTTTCAAAAAAATACACCTAATTAATTCCGTGCTTTTATTGAAAACCGTCATTGCAGAAACAAAAAATGTTAATCAATGAAAGGCAAGTTGGACTTGGATAGCCTCTGGAAAGTTGTTTCCCTGTTTATTTTGTCCAAATGTTAAGACTTGAAAGTGAAAGTACACTACAAATGGCGGATTCTGTAGGGGTCTTGTGTTTATACATTTCAGGCTTTCAATAACAGCTTTTTAGAGACCATTTGCGTCCAACTTGCCCTCCAATGATAAACATATAATATTTCTACAATGTTGGTTTTCATAAAAGGACAGATTAAGCAGGTGCATTTTTTATGTTAAATATGCACATTTTCTGATACAATTTCTATCAAAATATATCTTTTTATAAATATTTGTTATCAAGTGATACTTTCTATTAATTAGTGATAAAATAAGAAAAAATGTAAACGTTTTGACTTTATATCACCCATAGTTTTAGAGCAATTGAAAAAAAATATTTTTTAGAAATGTTGACCTTTGACGAAATCTTAAAGAATGTTTTTCTTAATCTTTGCAAAGTTAAAATTATGTTTGTATTTCAATAATGTTTTTTTTTTTTATAAAAAATTAGATAAAAGTTCAAATTCATTGTCTTTTTAGTTTGTTGATTAAGATTCAAAATAAACGTGTATTGATATAGATGAATCAAGTTTTGTAACTCGTATACCTGTGGTATTTATATACACCTTATATATTCAATAACTATTCGAAACGACAAACTATTCAAATCGCGTGTGATCTGCAGTCTTCCTTAAGCGTAAATTTTGCCTCAATCATGTGATTGAGAAAGTATTGACTCCCCCTCCCCCCCCCCCCTCATATCGTGGCGAACGTCCTACCATAAGGCTACTGTGACAGGTCATACAAAATAGAAAGAAAAAATACAAAAAATGTTAAAGAGAACAGCACAAAAATTAAATGAAAAACATTTAAAACAAACACACACTTATCAACATACAAAACTAAAATAGACTTACAAGTTACTACTGGTAAAGTCCACAAATGATTTTCTTAATTGTTATAGATTATCCACCTATTTTGCTGTATCAAAATATTCTGCACCATTGATAACCTAGATATATGTAGAAACAAATTGTACTACTTCCAAAGTACGAAAAGATAATCGATCAAAATGAGAAAAATATGGAATGCAATGGCTGCTTTATGTTAGATGATTTTATCATATGCTGTCGGTCTATTATTATATGCTGCAGGTTCATAATTATATGCTGTGGTTTCATTATTATATGCTGTGGGTTCATAATTATATGCTGTGGTTCTATAATTATATGCTGTGATTTTATAATTATATGCTGTGGTTTTATAATTATATGCTGTGGGTCTATAATTATATGCTGTGGTTCTTATATTATATGTCGTGGTTCTATAATTATATGCTGTGGGTGAATGATTATATGCTAGGGATCCATTATTATATGTTGAGGGTCTATAATTATATGCTGTGGTATTATAATTATATGCCGTGATTTTATAATTATATGCTGTGGATCTATTATAATATGCTGTGGTTTCATTAATATATACTGTGGTTTTATTATTATATGCTGTGGGTTCATATTTATATGCTGTGGGTGTATTATTATATGCTTTGGATCTATTTATATATGCTGTGGGTTTATAATTTCATGTATATGCTGTGGTTTTATTAAGATATGCTGTGGTTCATAATTATATTCTGTAGGTCCATTACAATATGCAGTGGATCTATTATTATATAAGGAACGCCATGGCTGTCTTATGTAAGATGTTATATTATATGCTGTGGGTCTATTATTAGGTGCTCAGTTTTGAATAAGATTACTCGACAAATTGTTGTTGAATCTGAATGTTACTTTAATCAACAAATTGAAAATTAAATGAAAAATGGCGAGTGACACTAACAAAACCAGAGTTTTTAAAAATTGCTTCCCCAGCACAGGGATACTTTTAGCCATGGCTGCGCTATGACTAGTTTTGGGGTCATTATATCAGCCATATTATTTAAGAAATAAGGTATCATTTTAAAACATCTTTCGGGATATAGATACGAGTTGGTCACGAGATTAAATTCCATGAAGCCCGAGGGGCTTTATGATGAATTTAGTATCGAACCAACCAGTATTTATTACTTATATTTACATTTGTGACTTATTCATACTGTATATTTGCCTGATTGTGACTTTACACGAGTGAAATGCTTTATTTTTCAAACCCAACGGCATGTATGTTATCTACTGAACGCGCATCGATCTTTTATGACGTCACTGAGAAAATACGTCGAACGAGTATCTATACGCACATCTATGACCTCTTGACCTCGTACCTGTATTTATACAGTTATAGATACGCATTGCTTTCAGAAGTGTTATATCAAGGAAAACATTTGCAAATGTAAATACCGGTATTTAGTCTTAGTCTTAATCACTCATAACAATTTCATGTTTTGATTGTGGAAAAATTTGCAATGCTAGATCATTTTTGTTTAATTTATAAAATTTTTTTTTAATCTTTAATCGGCATGATATATTATAGATTAATATTGTAACGTTAAAGCCTTGAAGGGTTTTAATGGACCATAAAAAGTTTTAAATGTCATGCTCAGGAGCATAAAAAGACTAAAAGGGTTTATTTCATACATGTCACATAATGAAAAAGTCAACAACAAAAAAAAAAAAAACGAGACAAGGAACTTTACAGATAAACCTTCAATTTTGAAAGACATGTAGTCAGTGCATGACATTGCCAATTGCCGGAAACGACTGCTTAATATGTCCGATGGACAATTATGGCTATTATTGAAACGACTATGACATAGAACCTCTGCATGCATGTTTTTACATATGTACCCATCGAGTTCTTTGTATTTTTTAGATAACGTGACGGGTTTTGTATCGTAGATACAAATTTTGGGGTAGACGATTGCATAGCACGACTTTACAAATCTATATGAGTCTACGACCCCCAAATTCGTATCTACGATACAGAACCTGTCGAATTCTCTAAATGATTTGTGACACGATCAATTAAAAATAGCTCTGCCCACTTTATAAGTGTGCAGCATTCAAACTTCCACCATAGTTCTGTATATGAGGCCCCGGCGGGGAGTACGCATCCGCAGTATATATATTTGCACGGAAAACATAAGATTCGCGGTCAGATTAGTTTTGACAATTTAACGGGGTAGACGTAATCGAGTCAGTCTTAATGGATAAACTTCGGGATTTAACCGTAAGTATCATGATTGTTATGATCAATTGTAGATGGAGATCATAATATAGGGGTCTTAAAATCCCAGTTTAACTAGATTTACAAAAACAGGATTTACAGAAAATTCTTCAATGGACTTAGGAGTCAAGGATAAATTCGTTAGGACGAATTTAATAAATCTGTTATAACAAATTAAATTCGTTATAACGAATTCTAAAAATCGTTATAAAGAATTCAAAAATATTTTTTGATAGGTCTTAAATGGGCTTTCGTAAGATTATATCTTATACTATTAAAGAATTTGGAAGGATAAGGCGAGTCATATGCCCACACGGTTTGTGTTGCTCTGTGAGCATTTCGGTATTGTCGTACAATTTACCTAAACATTTAAACTTTGTACAGTACTGTCCAAATTACAATATCTATATTTTTAAACCTTGTTGTTATCGTTACAGTTTTTAACATGTGATGCTTTTCATACTGCGTATTAATTGTTCTATTGAATATGTTTTCAGAGGTTGGGAGATGGTACGCTTTACTATTCCTTTCAACTGTTTTTGCATACAGAACAGCCATATCGTGCTTGTCTACCCATGATTGTTTACATTTTAATTGAGCAATGTTGTCTTGAACTGATTGCATTCAAAATTTTATATATCTTGAAAAATGTTTATTATAGGAAATATTTTAATTGACCGTAAATAAATTTATTATCAATTTTTTCACTTTGTTTTTAGTGAAAAAATATATTAATCTATAAATGTCAACCTGAACTTAATAAAAAAACGTGATTCGAACACTCGAGACAAATACCTGGGTGCTTCAACACCGCCGCTATGACCACTGAGCCACGAAGTCACGAAGTCGCATATAAAATACCATTTAAATAACAAACACTTCTTTATGTATAGCAAACACAAAATAAATTTTGAGAGTTTGTTCCGAAATTTAAGTAGAAAAACTAACTTATTTATATAGAGTGGGTCTTCGAACCATTTTTTGAAAATGATTAGAGATACATCCGTCTATTCCCTTTCAATATTTGTTTACAGAGAAATCGAACGATCATCCACTCTAAAATAAAAAAGGGAATTATTTCAGGTATTTACAATCGGAGGACAGACAAGATATATTATCTCTGTCGAAATTGGGGCAATCAGCGAGCGATTTTTAAAAATTTAGATTCTTAAGGACCTTGAAGTATTTATACACGAAGAACAAACACTAATTTTTTGTTTTGTTTTTTTTCGTTCTTTGTTGTTGTGTGTGAGACAAATGCCCATGACTAATAAAGTTCTTATTATTAATACATCTAGAGCTTATTTTGTTTTGATGTGCCATCTTTTTGCTATCTTTTTATTATGATGCTATGATTGTCTTTCTTACATATACTTTTTTCTAGCCATTTTTGATAAGCAAAGCTTGTGAATCTGATCCCCTTCTTGTTTGTTAAATTGTTCACATTTGTCACATTAAAATCTCCTAATCGAACACGCAAGTAATTTGTATTCACCTGTGGGGAGCCTCCATTTTTTACTGGGTTCATTTAACCCCGTTTTATACCTCAAATCACTGGACCTTTAAAATATTGGTGAGCCCGTGCTTCAGTTTGGACACGGCAGTCCAGGTAGAAGGACGTTTTCAAAACTTCTCAAGATTTATATATTTGATTTGTATTATACACATGGCAGACCACTGAGGGTATTTCAACTCAACCCGTATTTAGAATTTATTGTATGGTCCTGCTTCTCTGAGGTAAGCCTTATTTGCGTTTGTTTTTAATATTTTATAAGTTGTAAATATCTTAAAACACCCAGATACGGAATTTCTAAAATATGCCACTTTAAGCTATTCTATTTCATACTTTTAAGCTGTGTTATTTATAGTTACATTGTGTTCGAAACTGCGTGAGATTTAAATGTATGGTGGCTTGTTTGTATCTTTATTTGTCGGTTCTACGTTTTGTAATAATTGTTGAGAAGTATAGCAATTACTGCATTGTACATATTGCAATGTAACATTTCACAGCGTAAATTGTATGTCTATATTATCCTGTATATGATATTTAACAGGTCTCATTGATCATTCCTATGTAGTAGTGTAGAGATGGCGGCCCGTACCAGTCACATCTCGTTGTCTTGAACGTAAGACGGACGTGTAACCTCCTCGGCACTGGGAGGGGGGAGTGTAATCTCTTCGCACTGGAGAGGGGTGTCTGAACCTCCTTAGCGGCAAGAGACAGTTGTGTAACCAAACACCGTTTGGAACCATAGACTACCGGCATTCGAGGGACACGGACGACTACACACCACAGCAGTTTATTTTGTTGTACAATATTTTGTTAATTAAAATGTAAAGTTTAAATGTAGAAAGATTTTCTGTTATCTATCAAAAAGAGGAGTCTGGATCACTATTCTCTACGCAAGGTCATTATTTGACAACATTTATACCGTCATTTTAATAATGACATTATT
The DNA here is from genome assembly GCF_032062105.1 of Saccostrea cuccullata. Lineage (NCBI taxonomy): Eukaryota > Metazoa > Mollusca > Bivalvia > Ostreida > Ostreidae > Saccostrea > Saccostrea cuccullata. Next base: position 12,659 of record NW_026923897.1, read on the forward strand.
CATCTTTATGAGAGTGTTTTATTTGACCTTTACAAAATTAGCAAAAAACAAGCTGCAGTGATCTAGCCCATAAGCATTAGAAGACATAAAGCTTTTATTGAATCACAATCCACAGATTTCATTGGAGTTGCCGATCAATAGCGAACATTAACTTACGTCTTAGTCGAGTATTCCAGGTTATAATTTTTAGGAACACGATTAGAAAATGTGACAGTATTATAAGATCATCAGATATACCGTAAATCTGGAAATTTTTGCTGTTTATAAATTTTTAGCTCATTTGCGGGTTCATTGCATTTGCAGAAATATTTTTCTTAAAAATAATTTAACAACTAGAGCCGAGCTCGTTGCAAAGCAACGAGTAGGTCTTCCGTTGGAGCTGTGGACACGAAGTACCGACCTTGTGTCAAGGTTACTGCACTTTCTTATGTAATCAACCTTTTCTTCTCATCATGAGCCTCCAGTGAATCTTAATTACAAAGTTATGCTTAAACATTTTTTCTCTCTCAGTGACCTTGATTTGCCAGAAAGACCTTTGATCAGGGTGACATGACACAACCTCCAATCATAAGTAATCTATGTTTCAAGTAAGCGCCTCCAATGATTTTCACTTACTAGTTCATAACCTGGAAGAGAACAGATTTCTTCTGTCAGTGACCTTGATTTTAACAGAATAACCTTGGCTCTTTGACAAGACAAACCCTCAATCTGAAACATTTTTTAGAAATTCATAACTCTGACAGGTGTTTTACAACTTTTCTGTCATTGGCCCTGAATTTGTTAAAATGACCTTATTTAAGTCATCTGAAAACCGGCGGACTATAAGCAATTTGATCAAGTATGAACTTAAACAAATATAGTCAGAATGAAAAAATACTATTTTCTGAGTCAAAATCGTAAAAAAAACCTTTATATCACAAGCAATCTCTGTATCAAGTATGAGCTTACAGATATTCTCGATTGCATAATATCAGGAGGCTTTCATAAATATGGTTTCTCATACTTGCCTTGAAGTTCATAAGAATAATATTTCAAAACGACCCCTTCTTTTTTTTAACTGACCGTTTTCTTCATTGTTTTCATTTTATATCCCCCAAGATTGCCCGCATAACGCAGTGATTAGAGAGGCTGCTCTATAGTCGCGAGGTAAGGATCAGCTCCTTACGTCGTGGTTTCGAATCCCACTGTGGGACGTGGGGACCTGTTCTTCCGATGAGACCGTATAAAACAAAGTCCTGTGTCGCTTTACACCCCTACTAATGTGTTCGCAACCTTTAATTTATCGGTGTTGTAAAATTATAAGACCCGATGAGTTCAGAGTAGCTCTGGTAGTGACTCTGACGAGAGTTAGCGAGACTTCAACGAGATAGGGTAAATTATTCACGGAAATGTGGAAAGGAAGTGACTAGCACGTGGAGACATGGTAAACAGAAAAGTTATGTTGCATTTCAGTTTTCATCACCCTAGAATCAGCTGACAATGTCTGTAGAAATTCACTTCAATCAATTGTACTCTCTTGCATTCATTCAAACTTAAATAAACATTCTCATACAATTTTCTGCAGTCATGAATTAAAATTTCTTTTTGGAAAAATATTGTTGCATGGGAACCGGGATTATATTTTTTGGCGTCAGATTAGCAAATGAGGCACCAGTATTATTTTTACTGACCAATCAGCTGAATGAGTATATTGCATTATGGGTTACTACGAATACTACAGGAATTTTACGCTTGAAAAAAAAAAAGAAAACCTTATTGTAAACAAAAAAGCATTTTAAAAGTATTATGTTCATGCTCATAATGACAAACAATTTATTAGTTCAATATATGGTGGAAGTCTAGGTCTCTGAAAGACATACTGCAAAAGCGATTCACGTCTATTAATTTTTTTGTTGTACTATCGGTGAATACAATTGCCATGTGGATTCCCTCGCCAAACACGTGATCATGAACATAAACAAACTTTAGTTCATTTAAATGCATTATAGATGATCATGCTGATCGTTTTCCTTACCTTTGAAGCGCTGGTGTTCTGAACTAGACACAAACTACATTTTATTAAATATTTTTTTCCAGTTAACAATAAATTAAAAACGCCCGTAACATCTTTAATAGTTTCTTATCTTTGTATTTTGTTCTTTAGAACATTTTTTGTATTACTTTGTATTCCATTGACATGATCATAGATTGACCTGAACCACGTGTTCGAAGTAAAATGTAAACAGGTATCTGGCGTAAACGTTGCTTCATTCCAACGATTGGTCAGTTGCTCGTGGTAAGATCCTCTGTGCGCATTTATAACAAAAGCCATATACGGCAAACAAAGGTTTGTCAGTGTAGATGATAAAACATATTTTTTTTTACCAACGAATCGGTCACTAGTGAGCTCTTATTTTCGCCGAAAAGTATAAGATATATTGTTGTTTCAACACCCCATCCTTGAGTCAGCCCCTTTCTGTTGAAAATCATGAAAGTCTTTCAGAAAGGTCTGGAAAAATTTATTACAAAGAAACAGGCTATAGCAATATCCTGTTTATATTGCCAAATTTATTTATAAAACCGGTTCTTCCCTATAACCTTTGAATAGATCAGCCTAAACCACGTGTCTTGAATTTAAATCACAATAACATTAGTAGGTGTTTAGGTGCTGGCACAAAAAAGATCCTCCCTGCTCAAAGGCCCTATTAAGTGCCGATTATAAGACAATTAATGTTTAACTATGGTGTCGGTTATGATTTCAACAGTTTAAATTAGGAAATAAAAGTGTGTAATTACATGATAAATTTCTAATATTCAGTACATGTAGCTGCAGATTGTTATATAAGTTCTTAAATTTTCGATTCCGTACATACGATGCGGGTTTATTACTACTAACATGTTCATTGTATAACCTGCTACTGATATTTTTAAAATCACGGAACAAAATTAAAATGTTAGCACACTATACTAATCATTTACAGGTTTTGATTAAATTATTACACAAATTAAATTCATTGCTTTAAAATCTTGAATTATTTTTTCAAATTGACTATTCAACCTGTAATAAAAATGGGCATTGTGCAGGCACAGAAGTCACTTATGAAGTTTACAAGTGCGGAGATACTTATCAATGTTTAGTCCATTTCATTGAGTATAATTCTAATTAGATCCTTATGAAGATTTTCTTTAAAAGTTTAAAAATGAAATAGCCATGGTAAAAATCTGTGAAAATGTGTTTGGGAAAATTTGTGTTGTAAACAGATTTATTTGTGTGTTAAAATCACCAAAAAATATAAGCTTGTGCATTTAAATCAATATTGGTTGAAGTTAAGTAACCGCAGATCGCCAATCCTTACACTATGAATCGTCAAAATGTTCTAAAGTCTAACCTTAGATATTTTAAAATATTTTGAAAGATTCAATTTACTTACAGAAAATAATGTTTTCCGAAAGTTTGTAAAATTAGATTTAACATTTGACCACGCTGTGTAAATTAATGTCAACAACCCAGATAGCAAGACTGTGTTGGGCCAACATTGGCAAAAGGTTGTATGGTTGGCGTTGGGGGAACAACGTTGGGCCAACGTTGGACCAATGTCACCATGCCAACCTCCTCGACCATGACAGAATTGCTATGTTGGCCCAACATTGGTCCAACGTTAGCAACTTTCATTCACTTTACTTCCCAAGGAAGGAGGGATGTTGATGTTGGTCCAACGTTGGCCCACTGTTTGTAATACACTCTTAAAGAAAGTGTCTTTTAAAGTTGGTAGTAGTATGTTGGCCCAACGTTGGCCCGATGTTTGGTATACAACCTTTAAGAAAGTGTCTTTTAAAGTTGGTAGTAGTATGTTGGCCCAACGTTGGCCCGATGTTTGTAATCACCCTTAAAGAAAGTGTCTTTAAAAGTTGGTAGTAGTATGTTAGCCCAACGTTGGCCCGATATTTGTAATACACCCTTAAAGAAAGTGTCTTTTAAAGTTGGTAGTAGTATGTTGGCCCAACGTTGGCCCGATGTTTGTAATACACCCTTAAAGAAAGTGTCTTTTAAAGTTGGTAGTAGTATGTTGGCCCAACGTTGGCCCAATGTTTGTAATACACCCTTAAAGAAAGTGTCTTTTAAAGTTGGTAGTAGTATGTTGGCCCAACGTTGGCCCGATGTTTGTTTTTCACCCATAAAGAATGCATCTTATCAAGTTGATAGTAGTATGTTGGCCTAACGTTGGCCAAATGTTTGTAATACATCCTTTATAAAGTGTCTTATCAAATTGGTAGTAGTATGTTGGCCCAACGTTGGCCCAATGTTTGTTATACACCCTTAAAGAAAGTGTCTTATCAAATGGATAGTAGTATATTGGCCCAATGTTTGTAATTTACCCTCAAAAAATGTCTTATCAATTTGGTAGTACATTGTAGTATGTTGGCCCGATGTTAGCACGAGTGTTCTTTTGTTCAGGTGTTTCAAAGATGGGATATTTATATTGGGCCAACGCTGGCCCAATTATTATACTGCCAACTAAAGATGGTGTCAATTTTAGCTGCTGAGCTGACATTCTATGTCCATGCTTTTAATTGGATGACTGTTTTTGTTTAGATCTGATATATTCAACATTTTAAATTTTAACTTAAGTGATCACAGCACCAAAGAGTGTTTTATTATATTTTTTGAATTGTGCACATGCATGATTATTTTTTTGAAATAAAACCCTTGAAATTATGAATTTTTCATGAGCGTTGTATTCATGAGAATTTAGAGAAGACTGAATACGTTCTCAGGAACAGGATGTGAATGAAGCCTACATATACATAAATCAAAATGACACAGCTTTATAATTAAATTGAAACAAAAGTTAGGCGTTCGCTATCACGTGACCAAACTGTGTAGTGAGCTGTCAGATTCAATTGCTCACAGGTGGTGATAATGCAGGGCAAGCAAGAAGTGAATTTAAATTTGTGGATTATACACTTGCTATACAGCTGCATTTAGAAGCGATGTACATGTAAGTATATTTATTCTTATTTATTCAGGTTAACTGTTAAAATTATTGGAATTCATTTTTGTCATGTTTTTACACAAGCACTGTACGTTAAGGTTAAAGGCCGAACTTGACCTACTTGAAAATCCGGTGGTAGTGCAATTAAGCAAATTTGGTGTAGGGCGGCGCTTACTGCTGCAGCCAAGTTAAAAAAAAACTCCAGCATGCTGATAACAGAAGATAGCACATGTGTTTATACTTGGCTAAACAATGGTGATCCACAGTGATAATTATACAAAGCAGGATTTACAGCACACACTGCTGATTTATTGACCGGTTATTGAATTAATTTATTTAACACTTTTAATTTAAAAAAAATCTTAATTATTATTTACAATATTATTAATACTCAAAATGTACACAATAATTTGGTAAATATTTTTGACCCATTTCAAAAAAGGTTTCCAAATTTACACCAAATTATTTTGTTTTTAAAATTAGTTTTTTATAACTTTTTTCCCTCTCGGTTTCGTGGTGCATTGGGGTTTCTCGAATGATATACAAGGTGTGCTCCCGGTCAACATTCTCATTCCAGTGGCACACAGCAAGGTTTGATCTTAGTTTATATTGGTCTTCTCCAAAAACAATTCTCTTGTCCTGAAATATGTTCATCACATTATTAAAACTCTCTACATAGAACTATCTTTTCCCAAAAAAAACCCCAGGATATTTGTAAAACAGATCCTTTAAGATATTTTTAAAAGTTTTTTGGCAATTTTACTGGATAATACAACTGTAAAAAGGGCTCATAATTTTCATTTTTTTGCATCTTGAATTGGGGCCCTTTTTCAGGAATTTTCGTAGTGAGGAATTACATTCTCTATACACTCTCGTAGCTTTTGGGGGTTTCCATCACAATGTCGAACAGCCCAATGAATATGAGTGGCTATAGGTTCATTTTTGCCCACTAGCTGCTCACTCCAGGTAAAACCCTCAGACTTTTTGCTACCACTGGATATATTTTTTAGTTTTTTTTAATGCCTTTATCGAGTGCCATAAATCATTCTGATTTGTTGTTTCTTCTGTGTCCTTAAAAAATTTATTAATACTAAGGTTTCTGTCATGGGAGTGAACCTTATGGTGACATCTTGGGAGGTGAAATTTTCATAAATTATCTCGTACCAATTCTTTCATGTCGTTGAGAAACCGGATCTTGTTGTTTTGTTACATGGACACAATCCAGAACTTTGTGACATTTCTCACCGATGGCCACTACAGAGGTGTTTTTTGGGTTTTTACGCCATCCATGTCTAGCATCTGTTAAAATGTTGATGCCATCCAAGTCTTTAAATCCCCCTTTCTTCATGTAAGCTTGGATGGACTCTTTATATTAGCCTCGACAGAATTTTTATAAGCTTCAAAAAATTGTTTTTCTTGCCCAGTTGATGCACCCTATTCCACTTCCATTGGAAAACCTTGTGTAATGAGATGGTAACATTCCACTACACATAAGGCCATGACCTATTTTTGGTTACCAGATATTCATCATTAGGTAAATATGGTGAGGATGACCAGGCATAACTGTGAAATTTTTCCTTGGGACATTGAAGGCGCAAAGATAGAACATGTCCTTTCATGGTTTTCTTCAAAAACTTTAATTTTCCATTGCAGGTTTTTGTGTGAGCTTCACAAAGTTCACATATATTTAGAAGTGATGAATCTGCACAAACAAACATTTTCTGATTAATATCCTTTTTCCTGACTTGCAGATATGTTGATGGAAATTGTATTTGATCCTCCTCACACTTTGGTCCTCCAAGTGCTTTTTTAACCAGAAGTCCAAAAATTCCTAATTACTCCAGCATTGTTTACAGGTGCATTGTTCTTAGAAGTGAGAAATGCTTTCACCTTTTGCAGTTTTCCTTGAATTTTACTTCTAAATTCCCCGTCACCTGGAATTTAAGCCTAAAATTTGGTGGACGTTTCTTTGATGATTCTTCGTTTTTTTCCATGATTTCTAATGATTTATAAAGATTTCTGATATTTTAGCAAAATTGTATAGATATATATTGGTTGTCAGTAACACAATACCTTCTAAATTGGCTGTGGGTTTTCTACAGGGGGCAAAGGGAGGATAGTACATGTTACAGGTAACAAAAATAGAAATTAGTGTATCAGTCCTCACAAATATTGTAAATTTTGAAAAAAATATTTATCTTATTTTTAATCTTAAAGTAATTTTTTTTTCTTTAAAAAATCTACAAAGTAAAAAAAAAATATTAATATAAATAAAATTCTTTTTTTGGCCCTGTTACAAAATTGCATAAAGTAATAAACCATTTCTTATACCTATTTAATCATGTGGGGGGTTAGACTTCACACAGCAGCATAAATTATACCTACACTGTAATCAGTGTCCATCAATGTGTTATTTTATTTTGTAAGCAAAATGGGGGGAAAAACAGAGATTAATTTTTGGGTGTGAGTGAAATGCAAATGGAAGCCATAAAACATTTCTATCTGCATAGCGATTGGGATTTTCAGCCTCTTGACTATCACAGGAAGAGAAATTTGGCGGGAACACATGTGTAAAATGTGTTGACAAAGAGGTGCAGACAGATGTAGCATTAGCAATAGATACTGGACTTTTGGAAGAGAGTGCAGTGACAATAATGATGGTGTTGAAAAAATTTTTTTATCCTCCAAGACGTAAACAGAGAGGAATGTCCATTCTGCCTCTGTAAACCCTCATCACAGACACATCAACAGGCAATTATGGTGGGAAGTGGAACCCTTCCGACTGCCCCCTCCCCGGAATTCCAAATTGCGCAAGGAAAAGTACAAAAGGTTTTGGACAATGCTTCTACATCGTGGAGTATGGAGTGATCCCAGAAGCGAGAAAAAAATGCGAGCGTTGGAACATTATCAGCCAGGACAGGAGTGGCACAACAATAAGCCCACATGGTAGTGAACCTTGTGAGAACATGGCTACCAAATCCAAAAGATGTTCAATACATGGGTCATTTGTGGGGAAAATTTTCATTGTTGACCATCACATTTACATGTTCTATCTTTTTTTTTTTGGATAATTTGGACTATTTGGACTTGCCGTATGTGTAAATGTTGTGAGGATTTTAAATTTTATTAATTATTCTGATGTCAATACAGAGTTTAAAAAAATCTGAATTATTGATTTTATCTTTTGGAGGTTGGATTTATCTAGAAATGAAAGTAAGTCAAACACTGCAGCACTCTGGCTTTCTTGCCGCCATGCAGGCCTGCATGAGATAAAACAACATCCGGTGTAAACAATAACAAACTAAGTCACGCCCACTGCTGCCAAATTTGAATTTCAAATAGAAATAGAAGCCCTGCTTCAAATGTTTCAATACAAATTACAGCTAAGAAAAAATTTTTGAGTATATTTAATTTGTGACCAAAGGTGCACACTGTTGAGAAGAACAAGCATGACAAAAATCTGATGATAAAAAAATTTCAGTATTTTAGTATTTTTGAATAACTCTCTGCAATCTGAATGTGGCTAGAAAAATCAAATATACCACCATTTTTCTCATTGGCTGCTATTTATACTCCTATGTCCTCCTTTAAATAACATCTTTTAAGTTGTTTCTATCTATCTAATTCTTAACTGTCTATTACAGACACGATTGTAACAAAGAAATTCAGTCAGAGACTGCAAGGAAAACAAATGTTGTGGCGGTACATGTAAATAACAATGAAATCGAAGACCATGCATAAAGAAGTGTATGAATACGAGTACGTATGACAATTATAGATCAAGATGAAGAAAACGGGAGGCGACGAAGGGATGGAAAAAGAGCGGGAATACAACAAAAGGACTATAATAAAGGAAGTGAGCCCTGATTAAGAACTTTTAATTGATAATTTTTCATAATTTACCTCTATTGTCTATTTTAAACTTTATTTTGTAAATTATGATTGAATTGATGTATATAAAATATTATCACAGTGAATCATTAGTAATGTTTTCATTGAACATGTCCATGTATGCATTATAAATGCAGATTGAATTGTGTATTAATTATTTTAAACAGTCACAAAATAGGTTTATGTAAAGAATCACTTAACCAATTGCAAATGTTTCTATGTAATAACTACGTTGGCCCAACAATTTGCCATCTGACATTGTAAAAAAAAAGGTCAACATTGGGCCAGCCTACCCAACCAGTAGTTAAGGTTGGCTGTTAGTTGGCATACACTAAAAACTACATTGGCCCAACAATATGCCAACTGACATTTCAACATAGGGCCAACGTTGGGCCAACCTTACCAAACAGTTGTTAAGGTTGGCTGTTAGTTGGCATACACTAATAACTACGTTGGCCCAACAATATGCCATCTGACATTTCAACAAAGGGCCAACGTTGGGCCAACCTAACCAACCAGTTATTAAGGTTGGCTGTTAGTTGTCATACAATTATACCTACGTTGGCCCAACAATATGCCAACATGTTGGAGCAACGTTGGCCGATGAGCAAAATTACCGTGGGCCAACGTAAGGTTACCAACAGTGGGCCAACGTTGGAAAAAAAATTGGGCCAACGTTGGCCCAACTATGTCTTGCTATCTGGGAAGTGATGGAAGGAATGATTGGTCGCGTAATTGTAAACAAACACAAAGCCTAGATAGCTAGAAACATGTATCACGATCAAATTTAAAACAAAGATAAGCCAACATATTAATCTCAAATATCCGACAATAATAATTCTCCATTAATTGTAAAATGGTTTTAATACACCAATTATTTTGTCTATGACTACGGGGTCAATGGTTCGCCGCAGTGTGTCGCTTTAGATTTTCTTGGACACGTGTAATCGTAAGATTACGCAATGGTACACACGCTTAAAATCTGGGTTCCAGGTGAATGTGAGAATCGCGCGGTTAATATTTTTTGTATTATACGACTCTTTAAAAGTTTTTTTATTGATCCGGGCTT
>NW_026923898.1:0-22848 GCF_032062105.1 Saccostrea cuccullata
TCAAAGTTGCAGCTCAAATTGCTTTAAATTGTAAAGTATAAATATCAGTTTGTATTAAACTTTTTTATACACGCCCAAAATAAATATGAAATATTTTATTTGCATTAATCTGCTCAAAAATCAATGTCTTAATCTACGAAATTAAAATCTTACTGAAAGAAGCGGGAAAATTCTTTCAGCAAAAATGAATATACAGCAAAAAGCCTCCTAAGATAAAAATAAAATTGAGAATTCTGCTCACCGCACAGCTCAAAGAAAAGAACATTTAAATCTTGTTTATAATATCATGAATATATTACATGTATCTTGAAAAATGAATGCATGTATATAAATTTGGTCTCTGCGTTATTAAAGTGTATTTTTTGAGTTTAGTTGCATCCTTACTCCACTTTTATTTAAATGGGATATGAGTTGAATACATTTACCAAGACAAATTGTATTATAATTGATTCAGTTTTCCAATAAATTTTTTTCTTCTTCGATCAATGGACATTTTTCTCAGCTTTTTCGCCCCCCCCCCCTTTTTTTTAAACAGTTAAGCTCAATAACTTAATTGTTCATTAAACATATTAACTTCCCAAGTGTTCCTTTTGTGTACGGAAGATCCTTAAATTTTTAGTAAAGTAAAACGATTAAAAGAACAGTAAAGTGACTTACTTTAAATCCCGCTATCCTTTAGAATAAAAACTTTCTGTCCCGTCATCTAATAACAGACATTCAGAGGCTAAAATTTACATCTTATAATTCGGTCAGGATATTGAAAATACAAATAGCGTTTAACTGGGTCAGAAATACGTTAATTCCTTTCAATGTTGTCCAAAGAGGGATTAAATTGAGCACTAAAACTGTTCCGTTGCTACTGGCCACTTTCGAAAAGTTAAGAAAAATGTACAGTCCAGTGTCGCTCAAAAGGCACATGAATTTGAACTAAATGCATTAAAATGGAGATTTTTTTCACTTGTAAGAATTAACAAAACATTCAACATTAAAGGCTTTTTTTGTCCAAAAAAAAAAAATCACAGATTCTGTGATATAAATGTGAATTGTAATCGTCTTTTCATCACTAATTAATAAATAATTATATAATTAAGACCTTTTTAACTTTCCATATAGAGAAAAGTATATTTTGATTCTATGGGACAAATTGCAACATAACTGTATGTTGACAGCATGTTGAAAAATATTCGTATTATTGATAAAATACTAAAACGGTAAGTGAGGATTTCTTAATTATCTTAAAAATATCGTTTTTAATGGTAAGTTCTGACAGTAAAGTACCATAAAGAAGGTATCATAAATATACATGTACGATAATAACTTAGATAATTATCATCATGAGAAATATAATAAAAAAAAAATATTCGCAGAAAATGACAATTCGTTTTTTTTTTAATTATGAAATACTTCCAATAATTAGTTTTACACCCCGCGTACATGTACGCGTTTAACCCTTAATAGTGCATAATTCACTGCAATGTTCAGGCTTAATGGAAATTATTGCATTTATTGGAAGGAAAAATCAATAACATTCAATATGATTATTGCATTTATTGGAAGGAAAAATTAATAACATTCAATATGATTAATTCATATGTCTCTGGTCACACCACAAACAATTAATTAATTCCCATCTTAATCAACACAAAAGAAAACCTGTCAATGGAGAGAAAAAACGGGTTTGAACTTTGTGTAGATAAACTTGTACTTTTCTAGAAAATGAGCCTTTTATGAATTTTACACTTTTAATACCAAAGACCTTGAACTTGCTGGAATGACCTGGTCAAGGCCATGAGTTCATGGTATACTTAAGGTCATAAATGATCTGTCTCCCAACTTCAGGCTTCCAATGATTTTCAATTGCAAAGTTACAACAGAAAAGAATAAAGTGCCCCGCCACAGCATGATACGCCCGTCAAATATATTGTTAAATAATCATAAATTGGTTAAGGTGCAAGAAAATCAGATAACCTTGATTAACAGACTGACACAAATTTCAATGATCTAATTTCCATTTCTTATCATGTTTAAAATATTGTACATACATCCCTAAGAAACTTACAGTGTAGGGATTAATTATAACAAATAATACATATAATTCTAAACTGGCTGTGTTAGAACTTAACAAATATCCATCTGCAGCTTAAATTGTTTATTGCATATTTAATGGAATAATGGAAATGCTACAGTCTAATAAAAAAATCAAAAATAAATTATTCTTTAGACTATAAAATTCTAAGTGAGGCATGGTGACTGCAATTTGTTGCAAATATATAAAAATTGAAATGTACCCCGGTAATTTTATTTCAATGAACACATGTATAATTAGTTTTCATTATATTATACAATACTAATTTAGTTTTAATCATACATTAAACATCAATTTGTTTTAATTACATTACACCAATTGAAAGATCTTTATCTGGACTATAGCCATCAAGAACTCTTAATTAACACAAGCAACTATGAGGCCATTTCTTTTTGCCCAACTCCCAAGAGATAAATTAAGATGACAGCTGCATGATCAGAGATGCTCTTAGACTACCAGTTAGCTCCTGACAATAAATTCATTAATTTCTCTCTAATATGACAAGCAAATTTCTGCTATCAAAATTCTTCTTGACCAGTGCTTGATAATTATGCCCATGGACAAACTGAATTCCTCTCAAAACATTAACATTTGTTAAGATTGCTGTAAAGCATATAATGAAAAAATAAGTTTTTACTTGATTTAACATTTTTAAACAAGGATACAACTATATTTTTACATTTTTTAGGATTATGAAATTTAAAACTTTAAAGACTTAGTTTTTTTAAAAAAATCACTTAAACTAAAGGTCACAGTGACCTTGAAATAGGCCGTGACACACCTTCTACCTAAGATGCATAAACTGGCCAAGTTTGATGACTCTGAGTCTAATAGTTTTCTAGTTATGGGCCGGAAAGGATTTTTCCATATTTGGCTATAACTTCTTAATTAAAGGTCAGAGCGACCTACTTTTTGTGGGCGCGACACACCTTCTACCCAAGACGCATCAGATGACAAAGTTTGATAATCCTAGGCCTAATAGTATTAAAGTTATGAGCCGGAAACGAAAAAGCTAACAGACGGACAGACGGACGGACACGAAGCCTATAACATAATACGTCCTGTCTGAAGACGGGCGTATAATTATATTCAGTTTATCTTTCATGAACTTGACCTTGCTTGAATGATCTTGGATTAAATCATGACAAATCCCTGTACAAGGTGAAAGTCCAGACAATGGTTTTTTTTTTTTTTTGCTTTTCTGTCAGTGAATTTGAACTTTAGGAATACCTTGGGTGAAGGTCATGGCTTACTCCAGTGTAAAAAGCAATTACAGTGAAACCTGTCTAATCCGACATGCACCGGGAGACAAATTTTGTGTCAGAATAGACAGGGTGTCAGATTGCACAGTGTTAAAAACAAGGAAAATACTAGAATGGGAATTCACAGTGTGTCGGATTATTCAGGTGTCGGATTAGACAGTTTTCACTGTAATATCTGTCCAAGTATGAGCTGCTAATGATTCTTCAGATAAAATTTTTTTTCTTTTTCTGCAAGTGACCTTCAACTTTTCAGAATGACCTTGGTTCAAAGTCAAGACACATCTATGGATGATAAGCACTCACTGCACTTAAAACATAAATAAACCCCAAATAGAAAATATAATACATTTGGAGAGGAGGCCAGAATATTTTTTCCATGTCTGTTTTTAAGTTTGTTAAAATGTATCCTTTATACTCAAGAAATACCCTCTGCCAATTTTGAAAGACAAGAGGCCCACGGGCCTTATAGGTCACCTGAGGATCATGTAACAACTTTTGACAATTGAATTTATTTCGTGTTTTAAACCAGAGGCCATGAAATTCATAATTTTGAAAAAGGCACTATTGCTTATCATAATTATAACTTAGCATGCTTTTTCTAGTTACTTAATACCCAGACGTAGATCAGAGTAACAAAGAGAAAATCATTTTCACTTTATAACCAGTTATGCACCTCATCCCAAAAGAACCACTAACCCTGGGGCCATTTATTTCAAAATGTTGGAAATTTTATCATAAATTTTATTTCATAATAAATAGTTGATTAATACTAAAAAGCAGATTTTAAAGCATTAATTTATTTTCAGACTATGTAAACCCCCCATACCCCTGACCCAGGGGGGGGGGGGGGCATGAAACTAACCGTTTTGCTAGGTGCACCTTTTTTAATCAAAAATATATACAAAAAACGTATACGTAGATCATTGGCATAATTTAATACCCTGGGGCAAAAGAAAAGATTTTCAAAGAATTAATGTATTTTCACTATATAATCAAAAGAGCCCCCCCCCCCCTTCCTCCTACACCGAATCGCAAAACCCCTGACACATTGGCTATGAAATTCACAAATTTGGTTGAGGCGCCATTCTTGCTCATCATAACTATGTACTTTATGTTGTTTATTTAATATCCAGAAGCAGAAAAGAAGATTTTTAAAGAATAAATGCATTTTCATAATATAACCAATAGAGCTCAGCCTTAACACCAGAACCTCGACCCTGGGGCCATAAAATTCAAAATTGTGAAAGAGGCACTCTTCGTCATCATAACTATGTACTAAGTTAGTTTATTTAATACACAGGAACAGAGAAGAAGATTTTAAAAGAATTAATGCAATTTCACTATATAATTAATAGAGCCCCACCCTAGCACTAGAACCGCTGACCCTGGGGCCATAAAATTCACAAATCTGAATGAGGCACTCTTGCTCATCATAACTATGTACTTAGTTTGTTTATTTGATACCCAGGAGCAGAGAAGAAGATTTTCAAAGAATTAATGCAATTTCACTATATAATCAATGGAGCCCCGCCCCAGCACTAGAACCCCTGACCCTGGGGCCATAAAATTCACAAATCTGGATGAGGCACTCTTGCTCATCATAACTATGTACTTAGTTTGTTTATTTGATGACCAGGAGCAGAGAAGAAGATTTTCAAAGAATTAATGCATTTTCACTATATAATTAATAGAGCTTGCCCTAACATCAGAACCCCTGACCCTGGGGCCATAAAATTCACAAATCTGAAAGAGGCACTCTCAGACCTGTTTACTCATGTCGTCATCTCTCAGTATTTTTGATTAGATTTGTCCGTGAGATTTAACATTTGTCAGTAATATTTCGCTTTCCATTTTTTTAAAGTATATAAATAGAATAAAAACCTGCTTCATTGATAACTAAAACATGGTTGAATAACATGTTCTTTGTCATTTTTAAACCACAATATGTTTAACAACTCAAAATCACTGATGTGCTTGAAATTTTTTTTGTTGTGATAACATGTAAAAGGCGTGAAACTGAGACAGATCAAAACGATGATTGATTAATTGTATAATGACTTTCTCAAGATTTTTTTAACCACCTGCCGGTGGAGCTGCAAATTTTGTACATAACGCAGTACTTAAGGCCATCGAGCAGGGAAGGGTCTGTTTCGTGCTAGCACCTACTGCGGATGATATGGTCTGATCTGAAGGACCGGTATCCAGGTCGCACAAGTAGGATTCGAACCCTCGACGTAAGGAGCAAGTCCTTACTGCGCAGGCACTCTAACCAATGCGCCACGCGAGCGACCAGATCATAACGATTGATTGTCAATGATTGTTGTTGATTTCAGCAAAGTCGACATTCTATCAGCCATATTTCAACAGATCATAATGAAAACTAACTGCTATATCCCAAACAAACGTATTTCCGTATTTTCATAACAGCAAAACGTGAGACGTATTTTCGATTATATACCCGTAAAAAATACGGCGAAATCGTAAGAGTAAACAGCTCTGCACTCTTGCTCATCATAACTATGTACTTAGTTTGTTTATTTGATACCCAGGAGCAGAGAAGAAGATTTTCAAAGAATTAATGCAATTTCACTATATAATCAATAGAGCCCTGCCCTAGCACTAGAACCCCGACCCTGGGGCCATGAATTTCACAAATTTGGTAGAGGACTCAATGCTAATTACAATTATACCAACAGTTTGACTGCTTGATGTCTAGGAGTCGAGAAGAAGATTTTTAAAGATTGCACTAATTTTAGTGGTTTTGGCCCCACCCCTCAGGCCCCAGGGGGGTAGGGACCATGGAATTCACAATTTTTGTTCCCCTTCACCCATAGATGCTGTATGCCAAAATTGGTTGAAATAGGTTCAGTGGTTTCAGAGAAGAAGCTGAAAATGTTCAAATGTTAACACACGACATACGACGCACGACGACGGACGAAAACCGAGAGCAATAGGTCACCTGAGTTTACTGAGGTGACTTTAAAAAAAAATGCACTGCGTTTCTGAATAAGTTAACACTGTTAAAATTTAAATATATAAGAAAGAACTGTAATAAATTTGATAGCCATGTGATCTTTAAATGCATAAATACAAATGAAAATGACATGCATTAACTTTTATTCACAACACCTTCCCAGGTCAACATTTTAATTTCTTATTTTTGGGTTCATCCATTTCCTCTAACCATTCATCATCATCAAATAAAAGATCGTCTTCAATATTGTCTATCACAGAGTCCTTAGAAACAGAAGACGTTCCTGGTTTGGAATCTGAACTGTCTTTTTTAGCACCAAAGTAATTAAATAAGGACTGCTCTGATTTGGGCTTCACTGGCTTAACTGACACTGAAAAAAAAACATTCAAATAATTCAAGAACAAAACATTTTTTTATCTAATATAATGAATTTCCACAATTTTGTTTTTTGGAAAGTGAGAAAAAAAAACTGCAAAATAAAATTAACTGCAGAGTAGCTTTATCTTAACAAGAGGCCCACGGGCCTTATAGGTCACCTGAGCATAATGCAACAACTTTCCAGTTACAGTGTACTGAATTTGATTCATGTTTTAAGCCAGATGCTATATGGCATTCACAATTTTGAAAGGGCACCATTGATCATCATAACAATAAACTTAGCAGTTGCTTAGCTTGGTTACTAAATACCCATACGCAGGGTAGGGGAACAAAAATGCACTCCAACTAATCAGTAATATTCATCAATAATCAGTAGTGCCCCTAACACTCTGACATAAACCCCTGACCCTAGGTTGCACAAATTTTTAAAAGGCACCCTTAAAATTGCCTATCAAAAAGTAAATAAATGTTTTATAAATACAAAGGACCAGATTTCAAACAATTAATTCATTTTCAGTATATAAGTAGAGCCCCCCCCCACCCCACCCCTGACCCTGGGGCCTTGAAATTCACAATTCTGCAAGATTAGGGCCCTTGCTCATCATAACTATATAGGTAGTTCATCTGCTTCATACCCAGAGACAGAGAAGAAAATTTTCAAATATTTAATGTATTTTCACTATATAATCAATAGAGCCCCACCCTAACACCAGAACCCCAGACCCTGGGGCAATGAAATTCATAATTTTAGAAGAGGCATTCTTGCTCATCATAACTATGCACTTACTTAGTTTATTTAATACCTAGGAGCAGAGAAGGAGATTTTCAAAGAATTTATGTATTTTCACTTTATGATCAATAAAGCCCCTCCCCCCCCCCCCCCCCCCCCCCTCTCCCCCCCCCCCCCCCCCCCCCGCACCAGAAACATTGACGCTGGGGCCATTAAATTCACAATTTTTGTAGAGGCACTCTTGCTCATCATAACTATGCACTTAGTTAGTTTATTTAATACCTAGGAGCAGAGAAAAAGATTTTCAAAGAATTCATGTATTTTCACCATATGATCAATAGAGCCCCCCCCCCCCCCCTCAACACCAGAACCCTTGACCCTGGGGCCATAAAATTCAAAATTTGGTTGAGGCACTCTTGCTCATCATCACTATGCACCTAGTTAGTTTATTTAAAACCTAGGAGCAAAGAAAAAGATTTTCAAAGAATTCATGTAATTTCACTATATATTCAATAGAGCCCCGCCCCAACACCAGAACCCTTGATGATAGGGCCATTAAATTCACAATTTTGGTTGAGGCATACTTACTCATCATAACTATGCACTTAGTTAGTTTATATAATACCTAGGAGCAGAGAAGAAGATTTTCTAAGGAATTCAAATATTTTCACTATATAATCATTATAGCCCCTCCCCCCCCCCCCCCACACCAGAACCCTTGACCCTGGGGCCATCAAATTCACAATCTTGGTTGAGGAACACTTGCTTATCATAACTATGTACTTAGTTATTTTATTTAATACCTAGGAGCAGAGAAGAAGATTTTCAAAGAATTCATGTATTTTCACTTTATGAACAATAAAGTCCTCCCCCCTCCCCACCAGAACCATTGATGCTGGGGACATAAAATTCACAATTTTTGTAGAGGCACTCTTGCTCATCATAACTATGCACTTAGTTAGTTTATTTAATATCTAGGAGCAGAGAAGATTTTCAAAGAATTCATGTAATTTCACTATATAATCAATAGAGCCCCCCCCCCCAACACCAGAACCCTTGACCCTGGGGCCATAAAATTCACAATTTTGGTAGAGGCACTCTTGCTCATCATAACTATTTACTTACTTGGTTTATTTAATACCCAGGGGCAGAGAAGAAGATTTTCAAAGAAATCATGTATTTTTACTATATAATCAATAGAGCCCCACCCTAACACCAGAACCCCTGACCCTGGGGCCATAAAATTCACAATTTGGTAGAGGCACTCTTGCTCATCATAACTATGTACTTAGTTGGTTTATTTAATATCCAGGAGCAGAGAAGATTTTCAAAGAAATAATGCATTTTCACTATATACTTATTTAGCCCCGCCCTAGCACTAGAACCCCTGACCCCAGGGTCATGAATTTCACAATTTCGGTAGAGGACTCAATGCTGATTACAAATACAGTACCGACCAGACCCAACCTGACACCAAAGCAGTCCCAGAAAGCAGTCCCCGGGACTGCTTTGGGACCGCTCTGGGACTGCTGTGGGACTGCTCTGGGACCGCTATGGGACTGCTCTGGGACTGCTATGAAAAGCAGTCCCAGCAGTCCCAGCTGCCCCTGGGACTGCTTTCTGGGACTGCTTTGTTCACTCATGTGTGAAAAAGGTTCTGAGTGACATGATAGCTCCGCCCCTTGTGTATTCTGAATTTGCAGGCTGCCTGTTGTTTTGTTTACTTGCAGCAGAGAGGAGTTTAAACTGTTTTAATTAATAAGCAAGGATTTCTTACATTCTTTTAATAAGTAGAGATTATTACAGTTAATTCATATTTTCAGGGACTGTATACTTACGGTACACAAATTAATGTGTACTAAGAATAAATCAAAAAAAAAATAAAGTTGATAAATAAGGAATTCATGAGAAAATTTTTATCCCTAAATATAAACTACAAGTTCATGAGAAGAAATAGCTACATGTGGGCCTTTTTTAATTATTTAATGTTAAATTTTAATACGTACTCAAAATTTGCATTGGTACTATAAAAAAATAATCATTACAGTTAGATATAAGATTTTTTAAAAATGCTACACATTTTATAAGGACCACGCTAAAAAAAGAGTATTCCATGTAAACCTCAAAGAAAACCCAATAATTTATTAAATGACCATGAAATAAAATTATTCTACCTTTCTCCCGTAACATAAACTATGTGAATAATCATTAGGGAATTAATGAATAACCGGTAGCTTTTAATTAATAAACAAGTTATTAAAAGAGTATACTTATTTTTAAAATAAAAATGAAAATACTGGGAATTGTGATTTATTTCTCTTTTGTTTTGCTAGTGTTTACCTGGCCGTTTAATGTTTATAAGATGGTATCAACACCCATTGTTTCAATCGCCTTTGGGCAGAAAAATCGATACATGTGATTTGGGTATTTGTATCAGTGTTACACATCATTGAACATGCTGGTAAACAATGACCCTAACTTCAATTTATCTAATGCGAAAAAAATGTGATAAATGAAATGTGTATAAACTTCTTGGGGATTAATTAATTTTGAACATAATCTGAAGCTTCCATTCTGGTGATTTACAGATGTACACTCTAACATTTACAAATAAAACACTAAAACTGAATTTTATAGAACTAGGCATTAATGATAATTAAACTGACATGTCAGTAAAATAATCATGACTGAAAAATAATACTTGGCAAAATTAGCAAAGATCGAATTTTTTTAAAAGCCCCAATACTTAAGAAAACTCTAACTTTAAAATATCCCGATACTAAGTCAAAATTGGCCATATAATAATAAGATCTATTCAAAGCCTCTTCTGGTGGAAAATAATTAATTCATGTTTAATTTTCTTTATAAAAAAATTAATATGGGAACAAGTATCAATCACAGAAGAATTATTAATATACCAAAGAATTGTGTAAAATATTCATGTTCAGTGTTATTGATATGTATATACATGTAAATGTGAAAGCCTTCTTCCTCCAATAAATATTAAATTATTTCAATTTTTATGCGCGTACATGTTCTGTTCATAAATGACCTTCGCGTACATGTAAGGATTCCTGGCCAACTACCCAGAATCAATTTCTATTGCCTTTTATAGTTCCATTGTTTATTGGAAATCTCATTTCTGAGTTAGCTCCGCCCATTAAATTAATAAACCCCGCCCACTGGGACTGCTGGGACTGCTTTCTGGGACTGCTGGGACTGCTCTCTGGGACCGCTGGGACTGCTGGGACCGCTCTGGGACTTCTGTGGGACCGCCCTGGGACCGCTGTGGGACTGCTCTGGGACCGCTGTGGGACTGCTTTAGCAGTCCCAGAAAGCAGTCCCCGGGACTGCTCTGGGACTGCTTTGTGTCAGGTTGGGTCTGGTCGGTACTGTATGCAAATAGTTTGACTGCTTGATGTCCAGGAGTAAAGAAGAAGATTTTTAAAGATTGCATTAATTTTAGTGGTTTTGGCCCCACCCCTCAGGCCCCAGGGGGGCAGAGATCATGAAATTCACAATTTTTGTCCCCCTTCACCCATAGATGCTTTGTGCCAAATTTGGTTAAAATTGGTTCAGTGGTTGCAGAGAAGAAGCTGAAAATGTTCAAATGTTAACACACGACGCACGACGACAGACGAAAACGGATAGCAATAGGTCACCCGAGTTTACTCAGGTGACCTAAAAATGTTGATCTGTGCAAAAAATGTAAAATTTGTTCAGACAGTCTGACATCTTATTAGAATAATACCATTACCAATCGACAGTTAGAATTACTTTCACCTACATTTAGAGTCTCTTGAGTTTTGATTGGTCAGTTTCTGATTTGTTTCTTGATTTTTATTGGATGATTTTTCATCCGCAGGTTTTGATTGGTTGTCTTCTTCAAGTGATGTCTCCAGAACACTCTCCTCCATAAAACTCTCCTCAAAGAACTGCATCAAGTCTGTCTGTTTGGAATCCTGCAAAATTAATATGTACATTCCAACTGTGTTTACACACCAAGAACATGACAAAATTTAAATCACAAGAAATGAGAGAACATTTTCTCAACAAAGTTATGGTTAGCTCAGGTGCTTTTTTTCAGGTTTTACTTCAACTATAATTTTCCTTATTTATACAGTTAAAGTTTTAATGTAATGTTATTACATGTAAAGTATAACAGTGCTTGCTTTATGTAATTATTTGATGTAATTATTACAGTTATATGTTTGGTGTCTGCAGCAGAGAAGTCTTCTTTACTGAGCCCTGCCTTGCTCAGCACTTCTAATTTCTTTTGCACAAGTGGCCTAATAATAAAAGAAACAGATTCTGTGAACACCATACCTCAAGTAGCAATATCCCCCTTCCCAAAAATAACAATCATTTTTGTAATGCACACATAACACTGATAGTAATAAACTGCACATGTATGTACACCAACAAAGTCAATGTAAAGCATAAATAAACATAAACCCTTAAATGAGCTCTGAAATTTCATTTTGAAATAGTGTAAGTCCTTAAACCCATTACAAAATTAGGGGGCTTATACATTTACATTCTGGTACACTTTATATATTTATATCAATTCCAATTTTGCAAAGAATAAATTACTGGGATGGAAGATAAGCTTTATATGAATAGTTACCAGACGTGGTCATCAGCAGTCCCCCTGGCCACCAGATAGTGGACATTGACCATGTCTCTTTGTCCCATCCTGTGTGCCCTGTCCTCAGCCTGCACCAAAATCTGTGACCCAAACAATATTAATACAGTAAGATGATCTAGATATCATTGCTTCCATGGATATTTGCCAGACTTAACAAAATTCTAGATTACACAACATAAAGAATGTCAGAGTTTACTAAAGGGTATTTAAAGTTTACATTGTAATAGACAAGAACATCTTAATTAAACAAGTTTCACCATAATGAATTACATGGAATGCCATTGCATTTTTAAAATGCAGTTAATTAATAATGCAATAAGATCTTTCTAGTCAAATAGATTTATTTAATATTGTGAAATCACTTAGCTGAACCAGGATCACCATTTTTGTACCATAAAATTAAACAAATTCACAGAAAAAAGGGTTTTATGGACATTTAACATATTCAGCTGGACTTAAAATAATAAAATAGCACAATTTACCCCAGGGTTCCAGAAAAGTTCTCCAAACACCACAAGACTTGCAGCTGACAGGTTAAGACCAGCATTGGCAGCACAAATAGACAAAATGGCTACTCGAATTGAGTCCTTTGTCTGAAATTTCTTACAGAAGAAGTTTCTTTGTTCTGGCGTGGTTTTTCCATCAATTCTGATGTAACCTTTCTCTATCTGCCAAAATATAAATGTTAACAAAGATAAAAATAACATTTGCAATTTTATAAATTAGACTCCTATTTTAATATCTGATGCCTTTTAAATATTTCACATGGAGATAATTCAGCAGACAACAAAATGTAAGGTTTTTTAAGACACTGTACTGTTCAAAGTAAAATAAATGTCCTCATATAAATATTTTGGGAGCTAAGAAGAAACTGTACTGTTCAGACAAAGTATAAATAAATGTCATGATATAAAACAAATTTTTTGCGGAAGTTGTTGCCACCTCCCCTTTTTTTATTAAGTATTTACATATTCCCTTGTGTATTTTCACCTTTGATTCCACAGCGGTTTCTATGGCATCCAAAACTTCCTGGTGATGAGCAAAGATCAAAAACTTTTTGTCTGAATCCAACAAGTCCAAAACATAGTCTCTGTAAATAAGGAAACAAATTATCATTCAATTTAAAACCCTTTCTGAGATAACTACAAGGCTTTATTAGTTATCCAGGTTCAATCAAGGGTGTACGGGGATTTACCCCAGGTTTTATTCCCTACACCCTAAGGCCAAAGGGTGTATGGAATACAACCTGTGGTAATTCAAGGTTCACCCTTGATAGGACCTGGATAACGAATTTATTTCCCATGTACCCAAATAATTCTTCATAAAACTCTGTATCAAACTATCGATGTATGATTTACAACGTCCTACAGTGTATATAGTGACGTCATGTTATTTGGTTGTTATCATAGAGAAAGTATGCATTGTGACGTCACATTTTATTTACACCCGATTTAAGTCGGGTTCACTGATATTTACATCCGACTTTGTAACCAATCAAAGCTCGTGTTACAAGCTACACAGGAAATAATGTGTTTTACTCTAGAAGGGCTGCAGAGCAAAAAAATTATCCTAACGTCGCAGGTTTCAATCCCCAAGGATGCCAAAAGATAAAAAATATTTCTGTTTCCTAGCCAAAATTGGTTAAAATTGCATCCGCTGTTCCAGGGATGAAGATGTTGATGGACGTTGAAAGATTAAAACAAATAGCATCAGGTCACTCTAGTCACTCTCATGACCTTAAAAAGGTCATCTGACATTTCATTCAATAGAATAACTTGAAATATTTACTTTTTACTTTTGCCTGAGAGTAGTGCTGCAGTAAGAGCATTTGATCAAGTCGCAAAGCAAGAGGTTTGGTCCTTATGGAGCAGGTTCAAATCCCATTGTGAGATGTGGAGACTGGTCCTTTGAATCAGACAGTATAAACAGATGTCCCTTGTCCTAGTAGGTGCTGGCACAAAAAACACTCCTAACTGCTCAATGGAACCAAGTGCTATTTTAGCTTACGTCAAAATTTGCAGCTCTCCACCAGCAAGTGGTGGCATCTCCATATGAGTGAAAAATTCTCAGGAGGGAATTTACATACAAACAACTTTTGCCTGCATATAGAGATCAGATCTTACTTGATAGCTTTAATTTTGGCTGCCCCTGTATGATGGAAATACTCCAAAAGAGCTCCTCTTCTTTCCATTCCCTGTATAAAAATTATAACATAATGAAAACATATTCATTGTCTCATTTGAGTATTAAAAGGTGATACATACATGTATGTAGGATAGCGCAATGGCAAATGCTTATAATAATGGGAGACCAGAAGTTTCTGTCCAGACTGTAGCTCTACTTTGGACTTATAGGAAGAGAAAAGTAGCAGTTGGGACTTGAAACTGGTCTCTGGCCTGTAGAGCTAAAAACAAGCATTCAATGTAGCCTTGTACAGGCGCGTAGCATCGTTTTTGAAAGTGGGGGGGGGGGGCCAACCAGAGAAATTTTTTTTATCTTACCTGTAAAAGTTGACAAACAAAAAAAAAAACTTTTTTCTAGGCCAACTTCCTTTCACTTCCAATTTTTTTGCACATACCACTATATTTTCCTTCATATCATTATACTGTGGTAAGAAGTGGGGGGGCCAAACAACCTTACAATGGACATTTTCAATAGTAAAGGTAAAGTTGGGAAAAAAAGTGGGGGGGGGGGGGGTAGGCCCCCCTGTTGCTACGCCCCTGTTGTAATGAAGATGTATCTTACTTTGAGAGATTTGAGCTCCATGGTCTTGCTCTGTTGCTCCATTTGTTTGGTGGTCTTTACGGACCCGGGATCTAACAGCACCATCTGTCTCACCTTGTCTGGTAACTGGGTCAGCACATCCTTCTTCAATCTCCTGAAACACACCCAAGAACATAAAAATCTAATGCAAAACTGTATTTTAGCAATCTCAGCACCCTTGCTTATAATGCCTAAATTACATCCTTGCCAAGAATTCTGCTTATAAGGTATTTTACTAAGTAAATATACTGTAAACCAACTTTTATTCGCGACGACTTTATTTCGCGATTTACCGGGAATAAACTAGTTCATGACGATTAATTTTCGCGATCAAGCCGATTTTGGATATGTTGTTAATAGGCATATAGACTTTGGATCTGTTCGCGGTAAAAAAAATTCGCGATGACGAAACTCTTGCGAACTTCGCGAAAATTTCTCGCAAGCGAATAAAAGTTGGTTTACAGTACCTATACCATTCTTTTAAAATAAGACATCATTCTAGACTGACCTGATCATAATGCTTTCTTCCAACAGAATTTGTAGCTCCTCCATGTTGGAAGATCCCGAGAAATCCCAACCCCAAGGATTCTGAAAATAAAGACAATAGTAGAGTCAATACTTTCCTCTCGCCTTACTTTTTAATGTATCCTATAAAATATCCAATTTCTATTAATTTAAATATTAAATTTTTTAAAAAAATTTCACTTAGAATAAGTATCATTTATGATAATTAAGCTACAGCTAAAATTTACTACCCACCTTTTTCCCATCACAGTAGCGAACCCCAAAATCCTGGTACTGAAACATATAGGGCTTGATTGCACAGATCTGGGTGTAAAGTTCCTGGGGCCGAGATAGTGCAGGAGTTCCACTCAAAAGGATCACACGTTTAGAGGCCTACAATAAAAAGTAATAAATCAACAATGAAATTGAATTAAATGTCATTTTTATACATTTAAGTATAAATTCATGCCTATTAATACATTATGCAGCAGAGCTCCAGGAATCTAAAGTTGAGTTCTTTTTGCAAAGTAAAGACACAACTTTATTACATTTTTAACCATGAAATACTGTAATTTATACATTGAATAAAAATGATATCCTGTCACAGTGTGAAAAGATATCAAAATGATATCCTGTCACAGTGTGACGAATATCAAAAGTGCGGGAAAACTCTCGATTTCCCTTTCCATAGCAAAGATTGCTGTAAGAAAAATCTTTTTTGAGCTAATATAAGATAGATGGAAATAAATAAACCATTCTAACAGCGAATAAAACTGTCAAAATAACGAAAATTATGTTGCTAAATCCATGTTTACAGTGTTTTCACCTCACATAGCTATGACGTCTCAACCGCTCAACTATGACGCCATGTAGCCTATTACTGTATTCCATAAAGACAGAGGCAAAGGAAAAATTAAAGATTTTTTTTTTAACGTAATAAACAGAAAATTCAGTGTTTTGTAGTTGAATATGACAGGATTTTTTGATATTTTCACTCGTGCTTCGCACACTTATAAAATATAAAAAAAATCCTGTCCCACTTTAAATAAATTCCATATTCAACTACAAAACATTGAATATCCTCTATTATTTTCATACCTTTCAAAAAAGCAAGAGAATTTCAAAAATCTGAAAAATTCATAAACCCAGAAATTTCTTTCCAGAACACATGTTTCAGAATTACAAAGGCTCCACTGAAACACAGTTTTGATGTCACAACGAAGCTACTGAGATGTAAATTAATGAAAATGTATTGATATAAAAGGACAGCTTGAAACAAGTTTTACAGTAAGAGAACTGAGAAGGTTTACTCTGCACTTTTTATTAAACCTACCTTAAGAATTGGCATGGCTGCTTTACATCTTGCTGTTTTGAAATTCTTTAACAAGTGGCATTCATCCTAATTAAGACATGTAAAAATGCAAATGAATTCATAATAAAGTTATATTTCAATAATATACTTTGAAAGTAAACGTGTATTTGAATCTGAATGAATTATGCATTTTAATAAGGCTACAGTATAAATTACCAAAATCCATTTTACTTCAATTTAGTTTTGGTCCATGAATGTATTCGTTTGTAATTAAGAGTTATTGCCCTTTATCCAGAGTGCAGCATATTATTATACATGTACACAGTCACGTAAGTCATCAAGTTGAATTTTCTGTTGTGACCTGTACAATTTTTTTTTTTTTTTTTTTGCATTTTACATATGTACACTTTTATTGCAGATTTATGTGTGCATGTTAATGATATTCAAGGCTATGAAGTTAGCAATGTGCTAAAATAATCGTCATATTGCAATTTAACTTGTTAAGCTAACAGCACATCGAAAGTCCCCTACTTACACTAAATTTGTAATGTAGCATTTTATGCTTTAAATGATTAAAAAATACATGTACATTTAAATGAGCTAGAATTCAATAAGGGAAATGTTTAAAGGTCAAATATCAAGGAAATAGATATACTTGTATATAATATATGTTGTAAACAATGGTTAAAAAGAAGGAATTACAAATTTCATTTAATTTTAAACCTCGTTGTTTTCTTTATTTACCTGTTCAAATATCGCTAAAAATAACGTTCGTCAATAGAGTTACTTCCCCTTTTTATGACGTCATTAGAGACACTCGACAAAATCTAGTTACATAAGTACAGTAAAAAGTGCTATTGATTATCTAAAATTATGGCAAATTTTGGGGAACAGAAATGTTGATATATCAGAGTTATGCGTAGATCTGTCTGTGAAGAATAGGCTTTGTATATTTGAGTCAAGGAAGTACGCAAATTGATTATTCTTCTTTGACCGATTCTGTTTTGTCCGAAGCCGGTAAGGGTGAAAGTGGAAATTAAAATAACACAACTGACAAGGGATCATCGCAGAAGCTAACGAATGTACATACATGTAATTTGTTTTTAATGCCTTTTACTGAGTGTGCTCAATATTTCTGCAAAAAATATTTAACTGCGGAAAATTGATTTTATGTGTTGTTTCTTATTCATCATATAGGACCAGGACTTTTACATAGTGAAAAAGTATAGAATTCTTTTTTTTACATTGCATAGCCGTTTGAACTGGGCACACGGCGATTTTTTTTATGTTAAGTGTACTATAATGAACAATGAACGGAACAACAGAAATTACGTCATCGTCGGATATATATCATCCGTGGGAATCCGAAGATGTAGCTATCACAGGTGCTTGGAACCCCCCCCCCCCTCGGTTGTTCCGTACCCCATTGGGTTTTTTTACTTTAAAATAATATTTTCCTGTGATATATTCATAAAGTATTACAACCTAAAAATCCAAAATTTAAGGGGAAAGAAGGCTAGTTTAAGCCTTTTATAAATTCATACCCTCTGATACTAAAACAGAACGTTCTATGTAGTATCAGAGGGTATGAATTTTCCCCGTCCCTAAGCACCTGTGGTAACTAAACATTTGTCTGGAACCTTTTTAATTTATGCGTAACAAGTAATTTTGATTTGCCCCCCCCTCCCGAAGTAACATTTCTTTGTTGTCCCCCTCAACGAATATTAATTGCTTCATACAGGCCTGAAAATCTTTGTCACATACTAGTATTTAAACGCTTTCATTCTAAAAATATTTTAATATGCATTATTTCACCCTAATTTAGTTTAGATAAAAGAAAACAAAACTATTTTAAGTATTCATTCTGATTTCATATGCTCTTGTGGTAACTATTTCAAGACGCCAGCACAAGAGAAAATAGAGTGCTGGAGGAAAACAAATCTCCGGGCAGAAAATTGAGGAACAATCACTTGTGTGCATGAACACTGAGGTTTTATTGTTTGAATAAATATGTAATGGAAACAATTTTAATATAAAAATTTTCTAGAAAAAGGACAACTGGAAGTAAATGAATGCATTCTTAAGTAAGTATTTTCGGAAACATATATCATGCGCGGATTTAGAGGGGGGATTTCGGGACATCCCCATTCCAACTGAGATTTTTTAGACACGATAACTTGGCAGATAATAAATTCCTTGTCTCTACCACCACACCTTCCATTTTTTGTCAGTCAAGTTTTGGAGATTGTTCCTTCACAGTATATGAAAATAGCTAGTTTTTACTCCAGCATGGTAGAGGTTTACGCCGAAATACATGTACTTTTGACTTGGCGCCGCGTAATGTTCAGTCATATAATTATATATACCGAGTGCATGCTCTAATGTAAAGGGCCAATCTCTAAAACTTGACAAAAGCGGAAAATAATATAAAATATCGAAGTATTGGTTTGACGGACAAGGAATTCAGGTATATTTTGCTTAGTTTTATTTTCAGTAGGGGGGAAGGGGCAAAGTACATGAACCAATCGTCAGGTACTTGTGATCTTGTTGAGTACTGTAACAAGAATTCAAGAAAAAAAAACTTTCCCTAAAATCTGTATTGTGGCTATAAATACCTAAACTGTCAAATTGAAAAATGCAATTTAAATTTGAAATAAAACCGAGAAATTCGTGAGATAATTTATAATTAATTAAAATGTAGCCTAAACTGGTCTATGTAAAATGTCGCACATATTTATAGTGTTTCGTGTTTACTGGGCTCAAAACCATCTCTTTTTAAATTGAATGTCCATATTTCCCTCAATTTCAGGTGCGTAAGAATTTAAATATATTCTCATGTCTTGTTCCGACTTATTGGTACAGTTAAAAGCCCACATGGCAACATCTCGCAAACAATAATGTTCCAATCACGGCAATATAGCATGCACTTCCTATTTCACGCTGTCTCTGATGACGTCACGCAACAAGGGAGATAAGCGATTTACAATAAATGATCCACTTGTCACACAGGTAAGTTTAAACGACTATTAGTGATGGAAATTAGTGACAAAAAAATAAATAGACCCCAGAATGTCATTCACATTGCTCCAGAGGCTGAAAATAATGAATAATTATGAATTTTCACAAAAATATTATACTTGACCTTTAAATTGTACTTATACCAACTTTCAAACTGAGTGTAAAATTTCATATCATCACACGATTTAACCTAAAATAGTTTTCCATCTTGAGATATTTACCATGATGACAACATTGAAGTTCTTCTCTAGGAGTTCCTTGGCTTTCTTGGCCATGAGTTCGTAACTAAGGATGCAGACCTTGTGACCTGATAGGCTACATTTCCCTGTCATGGCAACGTAAACTTCCTGTGGATCCAGACTGGGTACCCAGCGCTCTAGTTGCTAAAATTATAAAAAGCAAATTACAAAGAAGTGTAACAGATTTAAGGAGATTTTTTTCCCTCAATGCGTAATTACCATTTAAAAATTATTTTTTTAGTTTTATAAAAAGTAAAAAAAAAATAATTGTTTTAAAGCACACAACTCAATGTACTAAGATAGGTATTTTCAGTCTGTGTTTATATCAACATATTTCAAATGGACCTTGGATCTTTCGAAAGAATATTAGTTCAATTAATTTGGGGCTTGATTATGACATTTTGGAATGCACTTATGCACTTGGAGAAAAAGTGTGAAAAAACAAAACTACACCTGCTCTAGCAAGACTTTCAGCTCAGAGATTAGGAAAATCATTGCTATTACAAATACTACAGCTAATTAACAGAAGATCTCAAAATATATGATTATATGATCCTTTGTATGGACATGACACCTCTAGAATTATCGCTAGGGAACACAATTTCAGACTTCTCTTTTTTTTTTTTAGAGCAAATTGTTTTGTTCCAGCTATATCAAATACAAATTCAGCCAAAGTAACATTGATGATCCACACAGAACAGCCACATACCTGAGCCCAGTCAAATCTGACGGAGGAGGGAACCACAATGAGGAGGGGCCACTCATTCCTATAGTAACACGCTAAACAGATCGCCTGGATCGTCTTACCCAAACCCATGTCATCAGCTATCAGAACTCGACCTTGTTTGTGGACTCCAAAACTGAAAAAGGTCAAAATTTCAAACTTCCTGATTAAAGAAAAGATTGATCTGATACATTTACATGTTCTTATTACTGTGAATTAAGGCATGACTTGTCCGTAAGTTGTTGCCAAAATTTCAGTTGTATTTTTGGTGGTTTTTTTTTTCATAAAATAACCTTTATCATTGATAGATTGACCTCAGAATTTATATAGGACTGGTGTTTGTTTATCTGAACTTCTTTCCTCTTCAAGGGCTGGGCCTTAAAGGGCAATTGAAGAAAATACATATCCACTAAAAATAATTGATGTATTGGACAGAAAAATAACATATTCTGGTACTGACTTAAAAAAAAATCAAATTCTTTGAAATACATACTCAACACCTTCTCTCTGGAAAGGCAGTAAAGAGTTGACGAGACTTTGATCCAGATTGTCCAGATTGGCAGTTGGGATTTCTCTCTGTCGGGGTAGATGCCCTTAAGTTGCTGCTGGAAGGTTGAGAGTATGGCCTGAGGAAGGGTAACTAGCTTGACCTGAGGACTCATGGACCTCATCGCTGCAACTATAAAACACAGGGACGTGAAGCAAAATTTTAAATATGACAAAGGGAGATGCCAAAACAAAATACAGATTTTGCTTGTCATGTGTAGTCCATCGTTACAGTAAATATTTACTTTTCGTACCTTGATTTTAAATGTAATGTGTACACAAAAATCATGTACATGCAATCCAAATATACATGTACATACATGAATGTTCATAGGTAACTTTCAATAACCATGATAACCATTAGCCATGATCACATTGTTTATATCAAACAAAATTGCTGGTAGGATGTTTTCAAATGGAACAAAGAAAATATTGATGACCAAAAGACAGAAAATGAAGTTAAAATAAAATCCTTGAAAAGTTATTTCTGGTGGGTTAATCATGCAAGAATTTAATCCCAACCACCCACCCACCCCCCCACCCACCCCAAACTCCTAGCCTCTTTAACAAAGGTCAAGTGCTGTAAGAAACTTACCAAGCTTATGGTAATCCTCTAACTTAAAGGACCACTTCCTGGTAACAGCATCTACACAATTCAAAAAAGATTTTAATATAGATTAGAGCTACACTATATAAACCAAGATAAATTAATTCATCAAAATAATTCTTTTTCTAAGAAATTGAAAGTTTGTTAATCTTTAACCTGTAATTAAATATGTATTTCAAATGTCAGAAAAATCCTTAATATTTTCAGAAACTTTTCATTGATAATCATGATAATGCTTACTTACTTTATTTTTAATACAATACTCACCATATTTTTTGGTTGCAATGGTTTTAAACAAGTCAATGAGGGGTGGGTAATACCCTGCGGTGACCTCAAACCTCTCTCTGGAGATCAGGAGACATTTGGCAGTGGTCCCTCCCCCCAGGGTGGTCTGTGTGGATCCCCCCGACGAAGCAATACACTCTGTGATCTTGGCTAACTTTTCCTCGGAAGCATCTTGACTGGACCCTTGCGACACAGGCTTATTGAATTTCGACTGATTTCCCTGTGTCTTAAATTTATTTGCTAGTCCTGTGTTTGAGGCATTAGTCTTGTTATTGTTTGAGTCTCCAGTGTTATTAGATCTCGAGTAACTATTACATGGAATCCCACTTTTCACAGTGTTTTTATTTTGTCCTAGAGCAACGGGGTCCTTGTATGAGTCCGCTAGTCTCTGCTTAACAGAATTAGGGGCACATGTTTGTTGATTATAAAATGTACTAGATGAGCTAGTCATCTGGGATGTAGTACCGTTCCTTTCATTTCCTGTGGAATTGTTCACAGATTTAAACTGACAATCTTTCACTGGACTATGTTTTTCAGCTCGAAGAGCCAGAGCTCTTTGCCTATTCTCTTCAATTCGCTGTTTTTGATTTTGAATACCGCATTTTACTGGACTTCGTTTTTCAGCCCTTTTAGCCAGAGCTTTTCTTTTATTTTCCTCGATTCGCCTCTTTTGTTCTTCAGTTAAAGATGACATGTCTCTTTATTCAATGAAGAAATACACAAATTATTACTCCATTTCACATTTCAATAGGATAGTAGTAATCTGAAAGTA
>NW_026923899.1:0-22755 GCF_032062105.1 Saccostrea cuccullata
AAGAATAAGAAAAGGCAAGTTGGGTGAAAAAAACTATATAACAATGTACAAGAAATTATCAGAGAGAGAGAGAGAGAGAGAGAGGATAACCTGTTTTATTACATTCACAAGGAAATGAAGATTATAAAGAACTTTAAAGATTATCTTAGTTTTGAGGAAAAAAATAGCATTATCAATGATAAATATAACTGCTTTAATTACAGGAGAAGTATAAATAAGAAATTATATATGTACATTTGCAAATGTTTTCCTTCATATAACACTATTGAAAGCCATGCATATATATATTAAATAACCGTATAAATACAATTTCGTCACGTCATAACCGTTCAATGTAACTTCTCAGTAACATCATTAAGGGTCGACATGCAATCAAGGGATTACAGACGTGCCACTGAGTTTGAAAAATAAAAACAATTCATGTGTTAAATGTATAATCAGGCAATATAAAATTAATTTGAATGTCAAAAGTGTAAATAAAAGTAATAACGTGTCATTTTAAAACATTTGTAGGGCCATAAATACGAGTTGGTGACGAAATCAAATTCAAAAGGTCTTCATGGAATATGATCGCGTGACCAACCCGTATTTATAGCCCTTAAGATGTTAAAAATGGATCCTTATTTGTTTAATATAACTTAAATTAATAATTTTTTTTCTGATATAATATTAACTTTAACATTGCTGGGCATATATCATGATATGACTTATAATACTAGCGTAATTATTTACTAGATACATATAACTCGGAAGATGACAGCAGTGAAGCAATATGTGATAACCATAACGCATTGAAAAGGTATCTGTTAGTTCTTACAGCAGTTGGATCCATAGGCGTGACTTCAGCAATTTGGATAATTGGGGGTTTATTTTGCAAATGGTATGCTATAAATATACGTAAGTATGCATGTATCCCCGAGTATCTAAATTCCTTCACCACAAGCGGAATACATCCCATATTTCTCTTCAAATTATTTTGTTTTCATTTGTTTCATGTTCGCTATGCATTGTATAACTTTGAATGAACTTTGTTTTAGCGATATTGACAGAAAAGTACAGTTACATTTTGTCCAATAAACCCTAAATCCGTCTCCAGGGTCCTCAACAATACTCAAATGTATTAAAGACAATTTTTCCCATTTAAATATTTTATACCTACATGTATGCCTTATAAATCTGTACACAAACAATGGTTTTTAGACGTCAAATAGTGTAAAATTGTATTTTTAGAAAGATGTCGGCAATATGCACAAATATTGTTAATATAATGTCATTTTATATGTACTAATTTTGCGTTAACGTTATCTCAACAAGCATTCGGGCAGGTGTGTACAAAAAAGGAGATATTTTCAGTCGTTTAGAAAATGGCATGGCATGTTAAAGGAAGGATATGGAGATAACGAAAAATAATCAATCTCAAAGTCCATAAAACCATACAAAATAAGAGCAGAGCAAACACGGACCCCCCAAACATCAGAGGTGGGATCAGGTGCCATGGAGGAGTAGCATCCCTGCTGACCGGTCACACCCGCCGTGTGCTCTTTGTCATGATCAGGACATAACGGAAAAATCCGTCGTCAATTCAGTGTATAAATAATGGACTAACAATTAGTATGAAAAACGTCACTCAGCATTTGACTCAATGATAAATTGTATTTGCTGACAAGGTCTTTTTATCGACCATAGAACTTACGAAATGATGACTTTAAACGAGACGGCTGATATTCTTGTTTCATCAACTTGCTTGTCAATAATTTACCTTGTTTTAGAAATTGTTCATACGTAGAGCAAGCTCTTGCGTATCGAATCAACTGAGATATATACACTCCGTATGCAGGTGACGAAGGTATATTGCTGCATAAGTAAGGGAAGTTGACGATAGAAAAGTTAAAGTCATCACGTTTATCATATAGCTTCGTAGTTAGATTAAGTTTAGAAATTGATCATCATCAAAATTTCTAACAGGTGAAAATGAGCTTGTTTACACACCTTGCTCCATATGAATGCCAAAATAAATCTGTTTAATAGTTACTAATTTTAAGTTCATCAAAACAAAAAATTAAAATTTCCAAATGCCAAATTCCTTTAAAACAACACTCTAACGCAAAAAGGCGTGGAAATTCTATACTTCAATTTCCATGGCTCTCTTATATTTTAGGATACAAATACAGACCCTGAGACGTGCTACTACCCCAAAAAAGCGTGTGGCTTTCGTGCACTTTCCGTTTCGTACAAACCGTGTAGCGTTTCGTGTAAACCGTGCAGCGTTTCGTGCAAACCGTGTAGCGTTTCGTGTAAACCGTGCAGCGTTTCGTGTAAGCTCCAAAGCGTTTCGTGCAAACCGTGTAGCGAGCGTGCGAAAAGCGTGTGAGAAACGTGCGACTTTCGTGTAAGAACCGTGTGAGAAACGTGCAACTTTCGTGCAAGAATCGTGTAAGATTCATTCGGAAGTCATTTCATTTTAAATATGGCTATCGATGGGTCAGGATGTAAAATTCTATTAGTATTTTATAATTGAATTAGTTATGCTTGTGATATTATAGGAGTAAAAACAAAAAAAAATGGAGCAACAAAATGAAATTAAACGGTAATGTATGATTTATATTTGTTTGATTTCTTTTCCTTCTATAGAAAATGTGTTCAAATAAATCAGCTATGTACAGCAATTTTAAGGGCATTGTATTCAATATACTACATGTATCAACGCGATCGTGGCTTCTTAAATATTTTTTCTCAAAGAAAGAAAGAAATACCGGCAATATATTTTTTTTAATTTAAATCAAAAATATATCAGGACTCCGCTCTTGTCTTTACATTTGAAACGATGTGTCATTTTATATCTTTTAATACATAAATCTTGTTGCTCATTATTGTGAAAAAATTGGATTTTATAATTTTAATTCACATGCACTGACGACCATATCTTTATAAATGAGGGGGGGGGGGTGTTAAATTAAATTACTAGTACAGTCTTTCATTTTTTGTTGTAGCTTTCAATCTAATGTTAGTTTAATTAAATGC
Organism: Saccostrea cuccullata; assembly: GCF_032062105.1. Lineage (NCBI taxonomy): Eukaryota > Metazoa > Mollusca > Bivalvia > Ostreida > Ostreidae > Saccostrea > Saccostrea cuccullata. The sequence continues at coordinate 3,022 of NW_026923899.1, forward strand.
TTAATTTTCTATTCTTGTTTAAATTCGTTGTTAAATGTATGCGCAGATACACCCCTTAAAAATGTATTGGAATCTTCTTTCCGCCTTTCAACTGTGATCAAGGTCATTTACAACAGCGATCACGGGCTCCGAGTGCATTGCAACTGAAAACCTGTTATGCTATATGTACATGTTGAGTTCACGGCTTAATGACACCTGAAAATTACACTGGATTTTATTTTTTTTTAAATAAAATGGTTCTATAAATATTTGATGGGTACAACTTATAAATCAGCGGATTTCATCTTTTATTTGTAAATCCGAATTTCTAGCCGTAAACAGTAAAAAATAAACAGAACTGATTTGGTAGTCTTTTTATGAATATCATGTAAGAAAAGCTTAGGAGTAAATCATGAATAATTGTATATTAATTGTTTTATAACTCACGTACTTTTTATTTCATCTAAGATATTTCAGTTTTCTTGTAATATACCTGAATACCGGTGTTAGATCGATCTATATTGTATGTACAATGTATAGTCAAATGCCGCGACTATAATAAATGTACACATATAAACATACGATTAGTCCTGTTTTGAAATGAAGGATTTTACAGTATGATGGGTATACTGATGTTATTTGATAAGCTTCATGTAAAAAGAGAAAGAGAATAGAATAGATTAATAGATTACATTACCCCCCCCCCCTTTACCGGTTTCCCTCCTGTTGATAATGCTTGCGTAAAAAAAAAATCTTTAAAAATGTATCAATAATCGTTAGCATAGTATATAGGCAAATTTAATTTATAATTTAAAATCAAAATCACAAAAAATAATCCGCCTACGGAAATCAAACACAATATAATCAATATTATTAAAAATCAATGAGTTTATATTCCTGCGGTGAGAAATCGAATTTGTGTTCAATTTATTAAATCAATTTATCAAATTATACTCGTAAAAATATTACATTGAAATGAATAACTTATACCTGTATATAAAAATTGTATTTTATTAAACAGTCATTCACGATATCGGCATTTCGTTTTTAAACAGTTGGATACATAAATAAATAAATTCGAACTGACAATTATTTATCAATTAATTACAACTGTCAGAGTATTAAATATTTCTATCGGTTTTTATAATACAAGTGTACTAAATTTAATTTAAACAGCTGCTTAATGTGTCTTTTTGAGCGATTTTCATTGAATTAATGATAAAGCGGTAAAAATGCCCGAGATTCCGAGTAGAATAATCCAAACCGAGGCCAAACCGTGCGAGAATCGTGCACAAAGCGTGTGAGAAACGTGTACAAAGCGTTTCGTGCAGCCTTTCGTGTAAACCGTGCAGCCTTTCGTGCAAAGCGTTTCGTGTAAACCGTGTAGCGTTTCGTGCAAACCGTGTAGCGTTTCGTGTAAACCGTGCAGCGTTTCGTGCAAACCGTGTAGCGTTCGTGTACCGTTCGTGCAGCGAGCGTGTGGGGTAGTAGCACGTCTCAGGGTCTGTATCTTTGAAACTTTTTTCAACTAATTTTGTTATCTGAAAACAAATTAATAAGATCATATTCTTTTATTGGCACTGTTTTCGAGACGTACATGGCGAGGGAAATAGGAACACTGAAGGTAAAATAGGTAGCAGACGAAGATATCAATTGACTTTCGAAAAAAAATACGTACACATATACTTGTGATATTTTAAATGCTACGTTTAAAATTTTGCGTCTGTGGAAAATGTCTGGAGCTTGATTTTCAAATACAAATTCTTTCAAATCTATTTGGGAAAACTCAACAAGTTATATTGATTTTCATATTCCTCCATTGATAACGAAATACTTTTAGTACATTTTATAACTGAGCATTTGTAATATAGTTTTCAAAAATCAACAATATGCAAATGATATAGTTAGACAATCAGAATCAAGTTTATTTAAACATTACAGCAAATACAGACGTAGCTCAAAAAAGGTGCCATGTAATATGCATTTCTGTTTTTTGGTCACATCCACCGTGTGCTAATCGCCATGATCGGGTAAACGAGAAATCCATAGTGAGTAAATAATGGCTTACCTGTCAGTATGAAAAACGTCGTCAGAATTGTTTCAACGCTAGATGGTATTTAATGATTATGTCACTGAATCGACCATAGTATTTGAGATATGATGACTTCAACGAGACTGCTTAAATTTTTGTTTCATTAACTTGTGTACATAGACTTTTTAGACAATTTGTTCGCGTAATATAAGCAAAACCTAAAGCATGGCAATCTGTTTGGAAATATCTTATATTTGTATTTAGATGAAGCAGAATTTGTCCAAAGTCTTTTACGTGTAAAAAAAAAAACCACGTGCTGTGGCCTTAATCAGCTCGACATTTAGATATATCGACGACGTATTGGCAATCAGCAATGGTGATTTCCATTCTTATGTCGATACTATATACCCTGATGAGCTTGAGATAAAAGATACCACAGAGCCTGACTCATCTGTTTCATATCTGGATATTTTACATTAACGGCGTTAATGTTAATCTAACAACCTAGCTCTGTGATAAACGTGATAACTTTAACTTAACAATCATCAACTTCCTTTACTTATACAACAATATATATATATATATATACTTTTATTATATACCTAATGTGTATCACTCAATTTTACTGTTGAATTCATGCAATCACGTGAGGTCGTGATCCGACTTTCGGGATCACCACACTGTGGTTTTCTGAAACCATATCACCACTCTCTGAAACTGATGACGTAGTACGCAGAAAAATGACGTTACTTTTCTTGCGCGTTAAAAAGTCCTTTGTTTTAATGCTTTGTTTATTGGAATAATATTATACTATTGATCTCTAAAGGATTATTTTAATATATTTAGCCAGTTACAAGGGGGTATATAATAGATTTAGCATTATAACAGTAACTTGATCCGAAGAGCCATATAACGTCTCGTTGACAGGCGCGGATCACCAGATCAAACTCGATGCTTCGCGTCTCGTTTGATCTGATGATCAGCGCCTGTCAACTCGACGTGATACGACCCTTTGGATCAAGTTACTGTTATAATAATATATATTTATTACCTGCATACGGAGGTTAGGTATCTCAGTTGATTCGATGCGCAAGAGCATACACTAAGTGTGGACAGTTTTAAAACGAGGACAAACAAGTTGATGAAACAAGAATATCAGCAGTCTCCTTTAAAGTCATCACTTTGTAAGTTCTATGGTCGGTACAACGACCTTGTCAGCAAGTACAATTTATCATTGAGTCAAATGCTAACTGATGTTTTTCATACTGGTTGTTTGGCCATTATTTACACACTGAATTGAAGATGGATATTTCCCGCTATTTCCCGATTATAACAAGGAGCACATTGCGAGTGTGACCGGTCGGTAGGGAATATTAGGGCACAACATATATTAATACCAACGTTTTGATATCATTTCCGCATATGGAAATTCCTTTGAAATCAAAATCTGATTAATTGAACTATGTATCAGTAACTATTTTTTGTTTGTTTAGCTGCATTTAGAACCACTGCGGATTTTAAGGCGCAACATTTATTAAAGAATTATTTACTATGCTCATGTATAAACCTAAATTATTTTCTGAAAATTTTTCTAAGTGACGAAATCAAAATCCTTAAATTTTTTCAGTAATTCAAAAGTAAAGGCGTATAAAGCATATAAATCAAACATCTGTTTAAAACATTTTAAATTAATAACCCCGCCGTCTCAATCCACTTTTCAGAGTCTGCATATACTTCTCTCCCACCCATGCTTGCTTGATCACATAAATTTTCGTAATCTTGAATATTTATGCCTCTATGCTGTGACGTAAAATCAGCCATTGACAATATTTGCTTCCATCGCAATTGAAATCAATATTGACATCATCAGTACACAAAAATGTTTTGTCAACTCCGATTGGGAATGTTTTGAGACAAAGTTCATTTTCTGACTTTGCTTTACATGTACTCGCATTGGTTAATATTTTAATGAGACGAAATATTCTATTCGTATTCAGCAACGGCCAGAGTAGGAGAGGATAATAAATTTTGACTGTCGTTTGCGACGATGTAAGACCCAGAACCTCGTTTTCTAATTTTTTTTTGGGGGGGGGGGCGCAAAAACACATGCAATCGATTTATTTTTTTCTTTATGTATGTAAATAAAATATGAAAAGTGATCATTTGCATACTATGGAATAATTCAAACTTTTAATTGGAAAATGGATTTTTTTCGTTCACTTATTTAAAGAAACTTTATATTACAGAAAACGAGCAGACTTATAATAGTTCAAATGAATTACCGAACACTGTGCCAGAAAACCAATCGCCTACAACATCCATGATTTTTTATCGAATGGATAGAAGCACTGAGCCGACTAAGCATGTTCATTCAACGAAATTACAGCAGAGCTCAAGAAAAAATCTCCGAGGGTCTCAGTCGCCTTTTGATGGAAATAGCCGATTTAACAGGTACTCGGACGATTACAATCATTTAGATTTTCATAAAAAGACCAATTCATTCCCGAGGCTTAATACATATTCCAATCAAAACTACAGCAAGTTAGAAATAATGGCACCGCATCTATGCAAAAATACCAACCATGAAGACCTTGAAGAAGAAAGAACTTATGTTTTTATTGTCCTAGAGGACACATTGTCAGTTTCAGGTTCAAACTCAATGCAAATACAACAGGAAGATGTGGATAAACAAAAGGAGCCTGGCTGTATTAAAAGTGAAAATGAAAGCAGAAGTAATGAAGATCAAAATAATACAGTCCTACCAACATACTGCAATGTAGATAAAACTCATTCTGACACTGGTAATAGTAACATTGACATACAGGATAATTCACTTGATTCTACAGATTGTAAAATGGATTTGAATGAAAAAGATTAATTTTTGCCATGTACATTATGTGAAAAACTGGAAATAGTTCAATCAAAAATACTTGATTTATACATTGATGTTGAAGCAAAAGGATTTTAAAAAATATGAAAATAATCATAAAATCTTTAAAACATAATAAAATCTTAAAACTGGGTTGAGTGTCTAGAAAATTTACAACTATATAAGAAAACTTAGAGTGATTTCTTTTTTTTTACTTTTGATTAGAATGGTTTCGCGGAGTTATTTCCTTGATATATGATGGTACAATGCACAAAATACTAGTATGTCGCTGCATATGTCATTATTTATTTATCATTTTCAGGAAAGTCTTTTATGATTTCCGAATAGTTGATATCGCACAGCTTTATTTTGTGAAAAAGCTTAATATGAATGATATTTAGCAATAAAATAATTCTTAATCCTTTAAGAATCCCGGCATTTTAGACGGTTAACAGATCAGAATTATTAGAAAAAATACCCATGCTTAATCCACACTCGATACACGACGCATTTAAAACAAAAAGGGGTGAGGTTGTGATACACATCATGCTAGGAAAAGCCATCTTTATCCACCAATTCTCTTGACAATTGGGTCACGCTTTGATAAATTACGGCTATCCTCGAAGTAAAATCCAAACGAAAACATGTTTTGTAAATATATTTATCTTTTATAACCTCTATATACAGTGGACCTTCAGATATCCGGACGCCAGATATCCGGATGCTTCAGTATATGGACGACTTGACATCGGAAAGAATTTTTAAAAAACTTTTATTTGTCTTGTTTAACTGGTAATTCAGATATCCGGACGCTCCACATATCCTGACAAATTGACTAGGAACCAGAGCGTCCGGATAAATGAGGCTCCACTGTATACGAATTTCCCATGAAATTACGTCCCTACGAACCAAAAAAAGTTTGCTTACCCTCGAACATAAAACCCCACGAATTAAAATAATTCCACAGGAGTTATTTTCATTACAAAACTAACCTGTATCAGATTTAGAAAATAGATGCGATGATGTGAACATTACTCTTTGGAGCATATCATATTTTGTGAATGCCTCTTACATTTATGTACATTTTCCAGTTCATGTTCTGGAATTACTTTGGGTGTGTCCTGGAAATTTGCATTTCAGTTTCAGAATTCTGATTTCCAGCCTGAGGGCGATTAGGGGTTGAGAAACGACTTTTGCTAAATTGTAGAAATACATGCATTGCGGCTTCTTTAACCATGAAATGATGAGAATATATAGAGGCACATATCTATAGGAGATAACTGCCTTAGGGCAGTTATGTATGCACTTAATTGATAGTTCCTAACATTACCCACCTGCATATTTTTGGGTCTTCCGTCTCTAACGGAAGACCCTCTATTATTGTAATGTTTCTTTTTCACTTTTATAGGGTCTTCCGTCTCCAACGAAAGACTCTACTATTATTCTATTGTTTCTTTTTCACTTTTATTAAGGTCTTCCGTCTTCAGCGGAAGACCTTCTTGTTATTCTTAGGTTTCTTTTCCACTATTTTTATTAAGGTCTTCCGTCTTCAGCGGAAGACCTTATTGTTTTTCTTCGGTTTCTTTTTCACTTTTATTATTATTATTTTTTTCTTACCGATTTTGTGCACGCGATTTCTCGAAAACGGCTCAACAAAATCTTATGAAACTTTCAGGACGTATGGAACATCACTTGAACCTTATGCGTTTTTTTCCGTTTCGATGACGTCACTTCCGGTCTAGAGATATCGTCGATTTTCTGATTTTTAAGGGTTATTTTGTCCACAATTTTCCCGAAAAACGGCTCTAGATAGAAACTTCAAACTTTGAGGCTAGGTAGAGCTATGTCTGGAGAGGTGCATCAGGTATATCAAATTTACCGGAAGTGACGATCGTCGGCGCTCGCTATGGCCCGAAAATAGACCTATCACAAATTTCAAAATTTCTCACACCTTTTCTTCGATATCTTTTTACCTGAAAATATTTTGTGAAAACGTATAGAACAAAAGAAGTGCAGAATTAAAAGATCTTTCAAATGATATCTCGAAAAAAAGGATCCCCTTTTTTAAGGGCCTGGGGGTCCAACTTTTTTTCTTTATATCTCAAAACGTATTGAGAATTTGTAATAGTCAAAGAAGCAAAGTTGTTAAAATGACAAGCTTAATCTATTGAAGTCGTAGAAAACTCCGGCTCGTCATTTCCGCCCAAAACCGGAAGTAGTCAAAAACGCGTATTTTTGCTTTTTTGAAAGTTTTTTGGTAACAAATTTTAGAAGCAAAAAAATAATTTTTTGCCCGTTGTCGTCATTCCGGGTAAACCGGAAGTAGCAAAAAATTGCTTATTTTTGATTAATTAACATAGCTTTAAAGGGATTAAACCCTTTTTTAGGCGTTATTTCTCATTTTTTTTAAAAATTAATACTACTTCTGGTCAAACAGGACGGAAGACCTACTCGTTGCTTTGCAACGAGCTTTGCTTAGTTGTTACAGGTTTCTTTTCCACTTTTATTATTCTTTTTTTTTTTACCATTTTGTGCACGCGATTTCTAAAAAACGGCTCGATGGATTTCCATGAAACTTTAGGACTTATGTTACATTACTTGAACCTTATGCATTTTTTTCCGATTTGATAACGTCACTTCCGGTTTGGAGATTTGCCGATTTTTGTTTTTGAAAGGTCAGTTTTCCGCAGACTTTTCTAATGGCTAAGATAAAACTTGAAACTTTCGGTAAAAGACCAAAGTCTATAGATATGTACAACAAATTTCATTTTTATGGAAGTGCCACACGTGGCCTGCTATGGCCCAAAAATAGTCCTATCACTTTTTTAAAAATTTTTTATCACCTTTTCACTCTAACTTTTTACCTAGAAATATTTTGTAAAAACACATAGAACAAAAGAAGTGTAGAATTTCAAATTTTTCAAATGATACCCAAAAAAACGGGCCCCTAAAATAAGGGACCTAGAGGGGCCGAACGTTTTTCCTTTTATCTAAAAAAGTATTGAGAACTTGTAATACTCAAAGAAGCAAAGTTGTTCAAATTAAGTTTAAATCTAGGGGGTGTCAAAATACGTGGCTGTCATTTCCCGGGCCCAAAACAGGAAGTAGTGGAAAAAGTTTTTTTGCCGTTCTTAACAAGTTTTTGGGTTATATATGTCTCTGAGACCATGAAAAGTAATTTTTCCGTCCGTCGTCGTATTTTCCGGGCCCAAAGGGAAGTCGCAAAAAATGGCTCATTTTGAAGGTTTTGATGCAAAATTGAAATTATAAAGTCACGGGAAAATATTAGCTCAATGCTTTCCTTTGTTCCGTATTTCCGGCAGTTGGGAAAAACCGGAGGGAAGACCCCCGTTTTTTCCGGCTTTTTGTTATTATTTTATTGTTTTTTTTTTCTTACCTTTTTGTGCCCATTTCTCAAAACGGCTGGTAATTTTCATGAAACTTTCAGGTATAGAACATCAAAAAAGGGTAAAAGAATTTTTTTTTTTTGAACCATTGGTTTTTAATTTCCCATTTGGTTTTTGGGGATTGTATCTTTTTTCTAAAATGCCTTTAGACAGAAACATTAGTTTTTCAGCGATGATAGAGCAACGGTGCTATATGTCACCACCACTCTTTTTCTCCGGAAGTGAGGCACGGGGCGCTCGCCATGGCTCAAAAAAGTCCTTGAGGATTTAAAAATTTTTCTGCCCTTTTTCTGCAATATCATTTTACATGTAAACATTTTGTAAAGACATATAAACAAAAGTTGTAAAAATGCATGATCTTTCAAAAATATAACAATTAAGGGGGCCCCCTTAATAAAAAAAGGGGCCCAAAAAAGTTTTTCTTTTATATCTCAAAAAGTATTGAGAATTTTTAATAGTCAAAAAAGCAAAGGTTCAGAATATCAAGCTTTATCTAATGGGTCTCAAAATACGTCCGGCACGTCACTTCCGGTCAAACCGGGAAAGTCAAAAATTCAATTTTTGCTTCGACAGGTTTTTGGGTTACATATGTCACTGGAAGCTTAAATCTTAATTTTTTTCTAAAACCCATTTCCGGTCAAACCGGAAGTGAAAAAGGCTTAATATTGCAATAATTAATATAATTTGGAGGATTTAACCATTTTTATACCTCATTACTCATTTTTTCAAAAAATGAAATTGCAGATGTACTTCCGGTAAAAAACGGAAACCTATCGTTGTTTTGCAACAGCTCGGCTCTAGTTTTATTATTTTTTTTTCTTTAAAATTTTTTGGGCAGAAGATTTCTCGGAGATGGCTCACCATTTCTTTGAAACTTTCGGAGAAGGTGTATCTTTATGTAAACCTTATACGTTTTTTTTATTTTTTTAAATTTTTTTCCGGTGGGAAATTATGCCCTTTGATTGAAAATTTTGAGGACCTCCTTGTCTGTGATGGAACTCCTAAACGGCTCAAGATAGAAACTAAATTTTAGGGGTATAGGGACATGTTCCATGTTTCGCCGGGCAGGAATTTTTCAAGTGCCTAGTACGGAAGCTCAAAAGGGGGCAAAAATTAGGACACAAATCATGACTGATTTTTGGAGACATTTTGCATCATATCTTTGAAAGTATAATTATTTTGTAAAAACATACTGAGCAATATATGTGCAGAATAACAAAATCTTTAATTTTGATATAAAAAAAAAAGCTGACTCATCAATTAAAGGGGGCCCAAAAGGGGGAAAAGATCTTTATTGATAACTCCTTAACAGTCAATATTTTGTTATACATTGCAGAAGCAAAAATGTTTATCTTAACAATCAGCAACTTTTATTATGATTTTATCCATATGATACATAATTAGGGGGCCCAAGGGCAAATCTTAATCTTTGACGCTTTTTATCTCAAAAGTGGGAGAATTTTTGATAATAATATTAACAAAAGATGTTCAAAATCATGTTCTGAACAATATGCAACCTTTCATTTTTCGCTAAACGTCCCCCTTAGGGAGTTGAAGGGTTGGCCCCTAAATATTTCTTTTGCTTATACAGACCCTAGACGTGCTACTACCCCCCACGCTCGCTGCACGAACGGTACACGAACGCTACACGGTTTGCACGAAACGCTGCACGGGTTTCACAAACCTACACTTTTCACAAACCTCCGGTTTACACGAAACGCTTTGCACGAAGGGCTGCACGGTTTACACGAAAGGCTGCACGATTCCACGGTTTTGGCCTCGGTCTGGATTTTTTCTGGAAATCCGGGGATTTTTACCGCTTTATCATTAATTCAATGAAAATCGCTCAAAAACCACTTAAGACTGTTTAAATTAAATTTAGTACACTTGTATTATAAAAACCGATAAAATATTCAATACTCTGACAGTTGTATACGTAAAAATTGATAAATAATTGTCAGTTCGAATTTATTTATTTATTTATCCAACTGTTTAAAAACGAAATGCCCATATCGTAAATGACTGTTTGAAAAAAAACAATTTTTATATACAGGTATTAGTCATTCATTTCAATGAAATTTTTACAGTATAATTTGATAAATTGATTTAATAAATTGAACACAAATTTATTTTCACCGCAGGGAAATAAACTCATTGATTTTTAATAATATTGATTATATTGCATGTGTTTGATTTCCGTAGGGGATTATTTTTTTTGATTTTGATTTTAAATTTAAAATTAAATTTGCCTATATACTCTACTAACGATTATTGAAACATTTTTAAAAATTTTTTTTTTACGCAAGCATTATCAATAGGAGGGAAACCGGTAAGGGGGGGGGGGGGAAGTGATCTATTAATCTATTCTATTCTCTTTCTCTTTTTACATGAAGCTTATCAAATTACATCAGTATACCCATCATCTGAAAACCCATTTCAAAACAGGACTAAACGTATGTTTGTATGTGTACATTTATTAATATGGGGATTTGACTATACTTTACATACAATAAAGATCATCTTTATACCGGCATTCAGGTATTTCAAAAAACTGAAAATTTAGATGAAAAAAAAAAGTAGTATTTATTAAACAAATAATATACAATTATTCATGATTTACTCCTAAACTTTTCTTACATGATATTCATAAAAAAACTATACCAAATCAGTTCTGTTTATTTTACTGTTTTCCCAGAAATTGGATTTACAAATAAAAGATGAAATCCGCTGATTTATAAGTTGTACCCATAAAAATTTTTAAACCATTTTATTTAAAAAAAAAATAAAAACCAGTGTAATTTCCAGGTGTCATTAAGCCGTGAACTCAACATGTACATAAAGCAAAACAGGTTTTATTTGCAATGCCCTCGGAGCCCGTGATCGCTGTTGTAAATGACCTTGATCACAGTTGAAAGGCGGAAAAAAATTCCCAAAACATTTTTAAGGGGGGTATCTGCGCATACATTTAACAACGAATTTAAACAAGAATAGAAAATAAAGCATTTAATTAAACTAACATTAGATTGAAAGCTACAACAAAAAATGAAAGACTGAACTGTCTAGTAATTTAATTTCCCCCCCCCCTCTCGTTTATAAAGATATGGTCGTCATGCACGGGATTAAAATTATAAAATCCATTTTTTTTGACAATAATGAGCAACAAGTTTTATGTATTAAAAGATATTAAATGACACATCGTTTCAAATGTAAAGACAAGAGCAAACCGATACATTTTTGATTTAAATTAAAAAAAAAAATTTACCCGGGATTTCTTTCTTTCTTTGAGAAAAAATATTTAAGAAGCCACATTGCGTTTAAATGATATATTGAATACAATGCCCTTAAAATTGTTTACATAGCTGATTTATTTGAACACATTTTCTATAGAAGGAAAAGAAATAAACAAATATAAATCATACATTACCGTTTAATTTCATTTTGTTGCTCCATTTTTTTTGGTTTTTACCCCATAATATCACAAGCATAACTAATTCAATTATAAAATACTAATAAATTTTACATCCTGACCCATCGATAGCCATTTTTAAAAATGAAATACTTCCGAATGAATCTTACAGATTCTTGCACGAAATGCACTTTTCTACACGGTTCTTACACAAAAGTCCATTTTTCCCAACGCTTTTCGCACGCTGACACGGTTTGCACGAAACGTTTTGGAGCTTACACGAAACGCTCACGGTTTACACAAAACGCTACACGATTTGCACGAAACGCTGCCGGAACGAAACGCTACACGGTTTGCACGAAACGGAAAGCGCACGAAAGCCACACGTTTTTTTGGGTAGTAGCAGTCTAGGCTTAACTAAAAAACAAAAAGAATCTCTAATAGTCGTTGAAAAAAAAGTGTTTAAAATTCTGAGAGTTTTCAGGTAAAATTCAGAAAAAGGGGCTGGGCCTCAAATTAAGGGCTAGAGGGGCCAAAAGTCTTCAATAAAATCTTTAGCATTCAATATTTTGTTATACATTACGAAGCAAAAATGTTTATTTCAACAACCCGCAACTATATATTATGTTTTTAATGTCGTGTGGTACATAATTAGGGGCCAAAAGGGGGCCCAAATGCTTAATCTTTGACGCTTTTTATCTCGAAAGTGAGAAATATTTTATAAGAATATTAACAAAAATGTTCAAAATAATGTACTAAACAAATCAACCTTTCTTTTTTCGTAAACGCCCCCTTGGGATTTAAAGGGTGGCCCCTTTATTTCTTTTGCAAAAACCAAAACGAAAAAATTTAATAAATGTTGAACAAAAAGTTTTCAAAATCCTAAGAATTTAAGATAAAATCCAGAAAAAGGGGCTACATCAAATAAAGGGCCAAAAGGGGCCAAAAAATTTTCAATGATAATTTTATTAGTTAATATTTTGTTAAACATTACTAAAGCAAAAATGTTTATCTCAACAGTCTACAACTATATTTTTTTTTTATGTCGTATGGTACACAATTGGGGCCACAAGGGGCCAGAATGCTAAATCTTTGAGGTTTTATTTTAAAAGTGGGAAATATTTTGATAAGTAATATTGAACAAAAGATGTTCAAAATAATGTACTAAACAATATGAAACCCTTTTCTTTTTTCCTAAACATCCCCATTAGGGAGTTGAAGGGTTCCCCCTTTTTTCTTATGAAATAACTCAAAACAAAACGAATCTCTGAAAGTTGTTAAACAAAAAGGGATCAAAATCCTAAGAGCTTAAAGGTGATATGAAAAAAAAAGGGCTGATCCCTAATTTTAGGGGCCGTGAGGGGCCAAAAGTTTAATTTTTAAGTCTTTAATGTTCAGTGTCTTTTTAAATTTATGGAGAAAAAAATCGTTCTTCTTCATAATCTTTTATTATTTTAGAATGAAAATCTCAATAAAATTTTTCTCCCATCAAGAATCGGGGGGAAGCCCATCTTTGCTCGCAACGAATGTATCTAGTTATTATTATTAAGGTTTTCCCGTTTACAAGACCTTATAGTGATTCTACTGTTTCTTTTAAGGTCTTCCGTCTTCACGGAAGACCTTATGAGTTTTTTTTCTTATTATTATTAAGGTCTTCCGTTTTCACGGAAACCTTATATATTTACTGTTTTTTATTATTATTTTTCCGTACATCTAATTTTGTGCACGCGATTTCTGAAGACTACTGGATGGATTTTCATGAAATTTGCAGGAACAATGTGTTTTATTAAATTTATTTTATCCGAGAGATTTTTTGAAAATTCCTGTTAGGCCCAAAGTTACGGGACAATTTTTGATTTTAAAATGACATTTAGTCTGCGGTTAATCTCAAGAACGGTAAAAGATATCACTGTGAAACTTTAGGGATTATAGATCGTGATATGTACTATCCAGGACGCCATCTTTTTAGTGTCTCTCTTCCGTCGTTACTGCAGGCGAATTGAAAAAGTCGAATTTTTCAACTTTTTTGTTTTTCAATATTTTTGAATTATATTAAAATGGTGAATGAAACCTTTTCATTTAGGCTGAATATATAATTTGTTGAAAAATTATAAATCCAAACTCGAGATATTAAGGTAGACGAACGTTTCAAAATCGGTTTTGTATATCTTCGTAATATATGAAAAATATTGAAAATTTTAATAACATTCTGATGTCTAAACCAGTTTCTAAACGTTTTTAAAAAGTCCAAACTCTTAAAAAGAAAAAAGGATTCGCTGTAATTCCCCGCAAATAATACGATATTTTAATCATCTTTGTATCATTTTCTGATGTTGGCTTGAAGTAAGGAAGATGTGAAGTAAATTCTACAGGTACAAAAATGACGTAATTTTTAACTATGACGTCACATAGCCCCAAACATCGAATGGTCGTGCAAAATCGTTAAATTATGCTGAAAAATGAGTAATCTTTCTGAAATTCACCCTTTCACATGCAACAACCATTTTTTATCTGCATATAAGTTTAAATTACATATCTTAGCTACACTATTAAAATAGTGTTGGTTGTCACCTGTGATCAATATGAATTTTACAAAAGTTAGCATACATCAAAAATTTACCGACGAATTTTACTGATGCCAAGACGCTTAATTTCACAAATGAGATTTTTTTTATTTAAAACCCATCACTGGACATAGTAAATTATATAAATACCTATAAATAAAATATTTTGAAAAAAAAGAATAAATTGTAGTTAAAGATACCATTTGCTTATGCTGTTTGTACATCGCACGCACTTGTAAGTTCGTATACAGTTGCCGGCTGTACATGTATTATTGAAAAACAGTACTAAAATATAAATTTAATTATTACAAGAGCAATTTCAAAATCTTTATACCGTACCTCAGTATTACAGTATTATATTTTCTTTACAGTTTCCCCAATTTTGTACATGTGTCTTACTAATCATGCATATAGTGTGACCTCAGAACAATCATATGACAAACCCTAAAAAATACCAAAAAATGTAAATACATTGAATAAACTTATCGATTACCTTTTTATATTCCAGATTTAAAATTTTTTTTTTACCCTTTTTAAATTTTGAAAAATAAATATTATATACATGATGTAAATCTTGTGTAGTTGATATAGTTAAAAAAAACAATCCTAGTAAAAAAATTCCCAATATAGATAGTACAAATGCACTTTAAAATAGTCCGAAATAGGAGGCAACAAACTCAAATGTTTATTTATTGTATTTTTTGCAAATATTTCGTGCGAATGCCCACAAAGTCTTAAAAAAATAATGAAATAAGTGTTTGGACACCTTTGCTGTTTCGTTTATCCCTGGAAAAAAAATCTGAATGTGCTGTAAAATTAGTCATATCCGTAAACAGTACGTCTTTTACATACACAGAACATGTAAATACATTTCGCACGACGTTAATCCAGGTATATGGGTAATTCCGATTGCATAGACAATACAGTTCAATTAAATGTAATTTGTGATATGAAGTTATGTAAAAAATAGCACTTTTTTTATATTTTGCACTAATCTTTATATTGCACCATATTAATACATGTTTATGGGATAAAATACCACCACTCCATACAAGTAACATTATGCATTAAATTTTGTACTATAGAAAAAAAACCGTATGGGGATATTGGGGAAAAACAAGAAATTACATATGTACAATAAAAAAAGCCAATCTACAACTGCTAAAGAAAACGCTAGTGACTCTTTCAAAATAAAAAAAAAATAAGATAGGCACGTAGCAACAGAGGGAAGGGGGGGGAGGGGCACTTTTTTAAAAAATTTTCAATTAAAATTTACTGAAAGGCCGGTTGCCCCCCCCCCTTTCCCCCAAATTTTTGTTACAGTACAGTGAAATAAGGGGAAAGTACATCAGTATATGATGTATGAAAAAAAGTACTGAAAAAGTTGGCCTCTACACTCCCCTTCCCAAATTTGACTTCCGAGTGTGGGGAATTTCCCCCCAAATTTTTGGGGTTTTTTAAAAATTTTTTTTTTTATCATTTTTTTTTTTGTCAATTTTTTCCCGGTAAGTTAATTTTTTCTGTTTGGCAGCCCCCCCCCCCCTCACGCTCAAAAATGATGCTACTCATTGCAATGCCCCAAAAAGGAAATATCTATTTATGGGGGAGGGGGTTGTCATGGGCCAACTAACAACAGACCCGGTTTCCCCGGGGACTGTTTGGGGATTGCAGGTTGTTGGTGTTTTTGTTTTTGGTTTTGCTTACTTTATTAACATTAAAAAATTTCCCGTGAAAAATATTTAAAAAAACTTTTCATGGAACAATACATTGAATTTACATCTTCGTTTACCTTAAAACCCCTGTCACACCGGGGCTGCGTCCTCACGGCACTGCACGGGTCCTAAAAAATGCAAAACGCCGAGGTGATCGCAGTAGAGTCTCTTACAGCGCCGTGACAACGCGGCGAGGTCTCCACTGAACGCCGTAGGGGGGGAGGGTCTCCAAAAACCCCGGGGGCGGCGATCCTTTTGGGGATGCACAAAAAGGGGTGTGATCGCGGTCTACAAGAAAGCAGTGGAAACGTAGTATGATCGCCGTGCGGCGGTGAGATCTCCAACAACGTAGTGGGAGTCCGTATAAACGCCGTAAGACGCACATGATAGCGGCAAAAACGCAGTGATAGCAGACTGCGCTTCCACGGAGATGTCGCGGAGTCCTTTGGGGATGTCACTGCGTTTCTATCGCGTTATTACGGCGCTTCAATAATTTATGTCTTGTGATTTTTCGACTGCGATTACACGGCGACAGCATGGAGTTGCACGGATCGCGCTCCCACGGCGTTTCTACAGCGTCCGTTGGCGATCACAATGCACTTTCACGGCGTTTTTAGAACGTTGTCAGCCAGCTCACAAAACAAGAGCAATGGGATATATTTGATCAGCAATTTCCAACGTATTTGTTCCTGGAGCATTTAAGTGAAAAAAATGGAAGAGAAAATTAACCGCTTGTTCTGTTGTTTCACTTAAATTTTGTAGAAAACTTTTCGGTGTTTTTTTTTTTTTTTACATTCATAATTTAAATAAAGAAAATCTAACAACAAATGAACCGAAGAAATTAAAAAAAAGGAGTTTAATCATAAAACAATTAAAATTTTAGTACTAAATTTTTAAATTTAGAACTTTTTTAATTATTAAGAATATTTCTTGGATTTTAGAAGTCTTTCCATCGTGTAACTTGAATCTTTAAACAAAAATGTTTTACATTCCTTCTGAATATATATCAATGAGTATAGAGCGCATTGTGAACGTATTGTAACGCAGCCAGCGCTTTAGAACGCCGTGAACACGAGGTGAAAACTCATAACGCGCCGGAAAACCCCGTGGAAGCGCAGTTAATCGCCGAGAGATCTCAGTGGGAACGCAATAGAACCCCTTTGAGATGCCGTAAATCGCGTCCTGCCTAGGGACGCCGTGACATTTCATATTTAAAATTTTTCGAAATTTGTGCAATTGTCCTGCGTTTCCACGGCGATTTTAAAAATTTAACAACGCCGTAATGACTCCGTGTAAACGCAGTTGGTGTGACAGGGCCTTTAGGTTTTTTTGTTTATTGCGACACTAAAAAACGTTCAATTGTCAGAAAAGTAAACCAAAGGAAGCTATATTTTTTATCTAATTTTTAAATAGCCTCAATTCTCTACCAAGCAAGGAAATTTTGCAAGAAATAAAAATAATGGAAAGTGATCCCAGCAACTTAAACATTTTGATCCTGATAAGAATAGGCAAAAACTTGAAATAAAAACTTTTGGAATTTGGAATAAATATTTGTCATCGGCTAGAAGGCAGGATTCTAAAAAAATAATCCACTATCGATTTACTTATCAGACATAATTGTCAACATGTATTGAATATGTAGAATATTAAAAATACTTTATACGTATGTAAGTATTTACACAGACTTAAATAAAAATG
This sequence comes from Saccostrea cuccullata, assembly GCF_032062105.1. NCBI lineage: Eukaryota > Metazoa > Mollusca > Bivalvia > Ostreida > Ostreidae > Saccostrea > Saccostrea cuccullata. Next base: position 20,689 of record NW_026923899.1, read on the forward strand.
TAGAAATCCTTTCAGGTGAGAAACGAGTAGAGTAATCATTGAATACTATAACAATTATAATTTCCGAAAAGGTTTTTAAAACTTTTTAAGCGAATTGAAAAATGCCTTTTTTTTATTCAGTCTAATAAAAGTCCATTTAAAACCCCCCCCCAAAAAAAAAAAAAACAAAAAAAAAAAAAAACCACTTTTGAATCAAAATTTTTATGATTATTCATTTTCAGTCTTATCAAATATTATTTTACATGTCTTATCAAAACAAAAACGTTTGTGTAAGGCATATATAAATATAAATAAACGAAGGGGGAGGGGGGTTGGGGTGGGTTACATTTAAATTCTAAGTATTCCTCTGTCATCAAGCAGGATATACATGAATATATCTCAGAAAACAATCGATTTCATGTACCCATTATCTGATTTTAAAAAGTTAACTGTGCTAATATTTTTTTTTTTAATCGGGATCGAAATCCCTCGTTCCTATTTATATGATTTAATGTCTTTATATAAGTTTATTAGAAAAATTGACCATTAGAGGGGGGATTTCTCCTGTGCATTAAATATAACCATAGTTTTTATACTATAATCAAATAATTGTAATATAAATTTATTTTTGACATTCGAGTTTTCTGTTCTTGCATCTTGTATACCATTTTCTTGAGAACTGAACTGTTTTGGTGCCGGGGGAAAAATCGATTTTTTTTCATCAGTACATTTTTTTTTGCTAGATTTGATGTAGAAATTTTTATAATTTATTTAAAAGGAAAAAGCTAATTTTTTTTATTATTTAAACCGTTAATCACTGCAATAAAATGAAAGCAAATATAAAGAGAAAAACAGTTTATTTTTTTTTAGTTCCCCTGATGGACCTTTAATTTCTCATCAATAAAATGGGGCATTACGTGGATGGTTACACTGTAAGTAATAATGATAAAAATTAAAAAAAAAGCAAAAACAAAACAACAATGACGTATTAATAAATCAGCAACTTAATTTCTTAAATTTATATTTAAATAAACTGTGTCCTAGCGAGTAAAGGATTTTTAAATTACGCTTGCTACACGTTTAAACGTATGACGTCCTCAAAATTCTTAGCAAAATCTCACGTTCTGCTATAAAAGGTACAGTATTGAGCGTTATTTTTCCCAAAGCATACTTTTGAGTCAGGATATAAATTATATATCATTTAATTCTAAAAATTTAAGCTATTTAAAAAGTTTTTAAAGGACAGGGTTTACAGCCGGCATTTTTTGGCCAATACCGTACTTTGTTCTTTGAAATTGGAAAAATTTTTTTTTTCCCCAATGGATTATATAAAAAAAACTCCCTTATTTGAGAAAAGCCGGAAGGATCAATTTTTTATAAACATGTTTAAGTAGCAACACTTCAATGACAAACTCTAAGAAAAAAAATTTTTTATTATTAAGGAACGTCTCGCTGCCCTTTCTAAAAATTTGAAACTGGACCAAAATGGCGGCGGTCTCTGTAAATCCGACATTTCGCAATAGGGGTCTACAGAGGCAGCCGAGCGTTTGCTTGAAGGAAGTAACATAAGGAGCAATGAAATATGAAGGAATACTTGGGTTGTCACGGCGTAGGTACGTTGCAATTCTGTGTCAAACAATTTAAAACAAGGCCTCCTTACACGCTTCTTTAATTGGTTTTATTTTTCTCAAATAGAAATAGAAAAGAATTAATGTGCAAATGAAGTACAATACCTACTATCTTTTGTTTAGCATCACGGAAAAACATAGCTTAAATCGTACATATAGTTATAAGTAATAGTTTTTCAAGATACAGTATATATAGTAAGTATAAAACGTGACCACTGTTTTCCAAACTACTTGGACTTTCACGTAGTAGTAGTTGTAATTACGTGTAATTTAAAACTTAATTTCCGTTTTACTGTTTAGTTTAACTGGGTGATCATATGTAAAGTTACAGTGTGTTAAATATACCTTCTTAACGTCGAAATAAAAAAAAGGCGATAAGAACGTTTTATTTATTTAATTTCATTGAAGCTATGACCCTATTTAAAAGATCAGTCCAAAGAAAAGGCGCAAATGTTTACTC